>NC_081407.1:448418618-448724712 GCF_030272615.1 Cryptomeria japonica | reverse complement strand
TAAATCCATAATGCATCAAAATAAGGTATCAAATAATAAGTCTATCATGAAAATAAATGAAGTGCTATGACGGGCTTGGGGTAGGGCCTCACATGGTGTGCTACACCTAGTGAGAGGGAACTATGAGATTATGCTTGAAGCAACCAAGATCAAAGAGACCAAAAGATAGCACAATGACAAGAGAGATAAAATATGACAAGAATAAACTGTATTCCTATCAAGATGCAAAAGATATCAACTGTATCATTCAGAATCACATACAATGTATGATGAGCTTTCTTATAAAGGCAAGGCTAAGAGACAAGAGAGAACACAATGATGACATGTGGTTAAATGAGATGCAAGGGTAGATAGGAGAATTAGTAGAATATTCCACAAGAGGTGGATCAACCATTGAAGGTGGAATTTGTTGGCAATTGACACTCACTGATGGATTTTAGTACATTGATAATGGACTGGGGTTGTCATTGATGACATCTCTTCTTCAAAATCCTATCTGGTAGTCATGGTTTTTGGTAACTGGTGGAGAAAGTGATCCGGTAATTTATCTCTGGTATTTCAAGATAAGCAAAACAGTTTTGGTCCAGAAACCTTCTGGTGATTGCGATGGTGATATTCATGCATGGGATGATAGGGCCAACATGTAGAAGTCATTTGGATGTATTTGGTTGATCCGCATATGTTTTTGGTGATCCGGTTCAAGCCGACTCATGATTACATGTTACATTACAGGTTGACTTGATAATTGTTTATTTTGTGATTGCAGATATATAAGACCAGTGTAGTAGATCTTTTTGGTGTATGGTATAGAGTGATATGAGCGAGTAGTGAGTGAGAAACCTATTTGACACAATTTCACGTGTGCATTCTTGATCCAGTAGCTACTTGAGAAGCATAACAAAGAATAATAGCAGAGGTGGTATAGTCAGACTTCTTGCACTTAACCAAAACTCATCCAGACATTGTTTGATGCTATTTTAGAGTTCAAACATTGTAGTCATCATTGTAATTGATCTGTAAGTTAGTGAGACTTCCATATTGTAATTGAACCTTTGGTTGTAGGCAGTGTGCCTGAATGCAAGTGCATTCCCCTCATATAATATTTATATACTCTTGATCATAGCATATGAATATTATGGGTTCCAATCTCACCATGTTTTTTCCCTTTCCAGGTTTCCACATAGAAATATTGGTGTTATGATTTTGTGGTTGATTCTCTTGTGTTTCTAGATGTTACTTTATTGCATTTGCTTCTGGTGGTTTGAAAATAAGTTTGAAAAGTTTATTTGCTGGTAGAACACTAATTCACTCCCCCTCTTAGTGTTCCTTGATTCCAACAATTGGTATCAAAGCTTAGTTTCTCTGAGGAAGCCTAACCGCTTGAGGAAGGGCTGAGAGATTGAATCAATGGATTCTGGTTTACAAAGACAACTTTGTGTGGCACTTGAGGATCTTGATGCAACAAGAAATGATATAAGTTCCTTAAAGAGAAACTTGAATGCAACTGAAGATTTCATTAATGATTTGAAAGATCAGGTCACTACTTCAAGAGACAAGAGGAAAGAGATGATGGACAAGCTAAAGGAGAAAGAAGATCAAAGCATGGAAAACCAGGACAAAGCTGATGAATGTGATAAACTCGCTAGAGAGAATGTTGTATTGAAGAATGAGATGCAATCCATTGTGATGAAGCTGACTAAGGAGATTGAAGACCGAAAGAAGAATGAAGAAAGCTTGACTCAATCATTGAAGGATAGATCAAATGAATGCTTCAGGCTTACTTATGAGAATGATCTGTTGAAGTTTGAGTCAATCAAGGAATAATGGTCAAGAACTTGAGAGACTGATTGTTTCCCTAAGAGATGAACTTTCTACTACAAATGAATACAAAGAAAAATTCAATGATATCTCAACAAGGCTTGATGAGATGCTGGAAAGTTAGAGACATGGAAAAGACATGCGAGGACTCAGATTTTAGAAAAGTGAATTCTTTAGATCTGGACAAAGCAATGCAAAGGCTAATCATAAGAAGAGAAAGAATCCTCTGGTAAGATAGCTTAATGCCCATAAATTCAATGGTATATATTTTAATTGCAATTTAAATTTGGTCATATGACAAATCAATGCAAAAGTAGGATGAATAATGGAATGAATAATATGAACAATGGTCCTACCTTTACCGGTCAGTGTTTCATATGCAATAATTTTGGTCACAAGTCGAACATGTGTATAATAGTAATGAATAATTTTTAGAACAAGAGATGTTATGCTTGTGGGATGTTTGGACATATCTCTAATCAATGTAGGATGAGACCAAATTAGATGAATTTCAGACCTATGCAGAGAAATGTTGTTTGTCGTGCATGCAACAAAATTGGTCACATTGCAAAGTACTGTAGAAGCAATAACAATGATCTAGTAAACAAAGGCAAATCAGATGAGAAAGGCAAAGCAAAGGTAGAAGAGATCAAGAAAAAGCATGAGAAGATGTGGGTTAGAAAAGATGCATACAAGGAAGATAGTGGATCTGCACTTGAATCCGGTGCAAGATATTCATCCGGTAACTAAGGCTTTCAGCCTTAGGGGGTGGTATTTTCATACACAATCTTACATAGCCCCTTGGAGAGATCTGTGATCGATCAAGGTTGATTGCAGATGCTTGGAGATGATTATACATAATTCTTCATGCTAATTGTGACATCCGATTGATTCGATTATGTTGAATAGGACATTCAGTTGAACCTTACAGTTGCATTTATTTCAACTTAAAGTTAGGGTTTGCAAAGTTAAAATAGAGAAATATGAATCATTTCTCACATTGCAATCAAAGAGTTGAAGATGTAGAGAGAGGCAAACCAGTTTACAAGGCAATCAAAAAGCTTGAATTCGTCCAACAAGGAGTGTTGAAGCAGAAGCAGAAGCCAAAGAGAAATTATGTAGTTGTATCTCCTGTTTCTTTTGAGACTGAGTCAGATGAGGAAGCATAAAAAGAAAAGAAGAAAGGAGAATTTGTAAGGGTGATTAGGAAACCGTAGTTTGGTGGTGCTCAGCCGAGCAAGAAAACATAATCTATACCCTCTCTAACCAACATGCCTAAAAGGGGAAGAAGGGTAAGAACAAAATTTGATAAGGTCCTTGAATCCGACAAGGTAGAAGGTAAATATTCCTTTATTCCTCCATTAACTGCAAAATAACTAATTGATGAAATAGTTAAGGATGGTAATCTTAAAAGTATAAGTGTATACTATATTGATTTTGATGAGAATGAGAAAAGGGAAGTTGAGGAAGATGTTGTATTGCATCTGCATAACTTTAGCAAGTCATTAATTGAACTAGAATGCAACATTCTAAAAGATTTGTATAATATTCTTGATGTTAGAAGACTAACTGCAAGCATAATAGATAAAGAAATGAAAGAGAATGAATTGATAATATCAGTGCTTGCATATCTCAAGAAGAAGTTGATAGACTTATCGAGCTAACCAACCGAAAATAATTCAAAAGCAAAAACAGAGTAAATAGGCTCATGGTTGGTAGGGTTGAAGAAGTAAGGAAAGAAACTCAGGAGATATGGAAAAGGTTTCTAAAGGTCAATCGAGTGAAATCAATGATGATGAATCTCAGAAGGATGACACCTTTCATCTGGTAGACCAGACTCATTCAACCCTTGATGCTACAAATAGTCAAAATCCTTCAGTTGATCATCTGAACATAGTAGAAATGAAAGGTGGAGAGGCAAAAGAGACTCCTAAAGATGATACTACACGAAGTGGTGACACTAGTGCATAGGTTAAGGATAAAGAAGAATTTCTTATTGAGTAGGAACAAGATGCGGAAAAAGAAGAAGCAGAGAAGGACAAGTCATAGGATAAGGTACAGGAGAAAGGAGAGAAAACTGACAATGTCCCGATAGTCATGGCAAATGACACTCCTAGGGACAAAGGGAAAAGAGTTCTCTCGTAGATCTCCATTAATTTTGACAAACCTCTTAATATTGGTCAGATGTCTCTGGTAGAAAGGCTAATGGTAGTTGTAGTAGTCTAGGCTCAAGTTAGTCAGGACTTGGTAAAATTTGAGACTACGGACAAGAAGCTGATTGAGATGTCTATAGGTGTTCTATAAAAGGTGGCACTGAAAGTGCAACTAGATCCAAACTCCAACCCCTCTGGTAAGATCTTACAATAAATTAACAATATTAGTACCAATTTTGAATCACTGGAAAAGGCAACCACCAAGAAGGTATTGGATAGATTCAAGGAGGTGAGAATGTAGACCTTCAGCAAAATGATTGAAGATGACAGAGTGAGATTAAATAAAGGACTATAGACCATCTCTGAGGCATTGAGTGAAGGTGGGAAGATATAAAAATCATGCCTTTCACCGTGATATTGATAAGAAGATAAGTGTTTGCCAAGGCAAACTTGATAGTATATCTTAAACATTTGATTCCAATGTTTCCCTTGCCCATAGTATAGAAGGTTAGGTGATGACTCTTACTGATAAAGTCTTGAGCCTTAATTTGGAAAAAGGAGAGAATTTTGAGGCAAGTAGATGAGCTCTGGAACCTTATTACTCGTCGAATGGACACCATGTTGAGCAATAAAGTTGATTTCTTGAAGACAATGGCTCAACCTGTTCCATTTGAATTGATGGATGTAGAGATATATGCTTATGTTTTCAATGCATTCATTACAATTTTGGATAACTTGAAGAATGCATGAGATACCCACTTAGGATTTTTGAAGACCATTTTTGCAGATATCTTCAAGTATGTATAGAGTATCCAGTATATACCCCTGTATATAAGTTTTGGTGCAAGCACCCCATCCTTGGCATTGTTGTCAAAGGGGGAGAGTAGAGTGAAAAATGTACAAAGAAGGATAAATGTTTTTGGGTTGATACAGGTTTTTGAGTTTTTGGTATATGGGGGAGCCTTAGAAGTTTCGATCTGGTGTACAGGTTTCAACACTTATTCATTTTTCATGAGTGTTGCCATCAATGCCAAAGAGGGAGATTGTTGGAAATTGATGGTCATCCAGTGGATCTGTTATGCCCAAACTTTTGGGCAAATACGCAACAACAATTTTTTTTTAAACAACATAAAAATACTAATTTCTCTACGATAAAGATGAGATAAATATGTTTATCTAAGCTAAAGGTTAACTCAAGCATTTAAAGAATGAGTTCCTAAAGTTAATTTAATTAACTTTACAAATATAACGTTAAAATTTAAACTAGACTAATTATACTCCAAAAGGGTCATCACAACTTAATTAATTTACTCCAATTAAATTCTCCAATTATTAATCAAGAGATTTTAATTATCTCAAATAGTATTTAATTGCTCTAGGAATAATTAAAATAATGTTAAACACTTATTTTATTGAATTTAAAATAATTAATTAAGCGAATGCAAATAATGCTTGTAAATTCGACTAATAAAGTTAACCAAAACAAATATATTAATTGCCTAATAATTCATTTCACATTAAAGTTGAATTTAATCCCCTTTAAATATTAAATATCAAATATTTAATATTCGACCAATATTGACCCTATAGTTTAAAATGAACATTTTACTTTTAATAGTTTCCAATATCAAAATTTTCAAAAAGAAATCTAACTCAAACATCTATGTATATATATATATATATATTTTATTCACACACACACACACACACACACACACACACACACACACACACACACATATTTAATTGCCTAAAAATATAAAATTACTTCTAAAGCTAATAACCCCATTAACATTATAGGAATAACCTTTCTAATTAATTAACTAAAATACAAATGGGTTTTACCCATTTCAAATTGAAAAGGGTTCCCCCCCCATTTTTTTAATTCTTTTATTATTATTATCTTTTTGAACCCTAACTAGGGTTTGTTTATTTCTATAACTAAACATTATTTATTTTTATCAATATCTAACCCTAACCTGAAATTGGGTTAGGGCTTCTTTGTTTCTAACATATCTTTTTTTGTTTGAAATGTGTGTATGTGCAGGTGTGGCGGCCATGGCGGCCGAGCAAGAAATGGATTGAAGCAACGATTTTGTTAATGCTTTGACGACCGAAGGTTTTACAGCGACTGTGCATGAGGATGGTGGTAGGGGGTGCATCGGCATCTGTGGGTGCCGCCTCACCGAGCAGCCGAGGCTGTGCCTGTGGGTCGCGGCCCATAGTGCGGCCGGAGCCGCTCTATGGGTTCACACCCGTAGGGAGCCGAAGGCTCCTTCCCTTGCATGCTATTTTTTTTTTGTGTATTAATATTGTAAAGCAGAAAATCGCGATCGAACCCTAGTTGCTCTCCCCTCTTCCAACTTCGAGGAGAGAGAAGGGAGGCTCGCTAGGGTTGATGGTTTTCACTTAAGGGAGAGACTTTACATTCAAAAGAGGGGTTGAAACCCACAAGATCCAATCCCACGCAATGCAAGATTGGATGCTAAATGAGTTTCAAGGGTTAAGACAGCAAGGCTACCCTCTTTTGTAAAGAATGTTGATAGGAAGATTAAGCTAGGAATGCATAGAAAGTGACAAAGATTCGCTTATAAACTGAGATAGGAATACAGTATGAAGCTGCAGACCTGGAATTAGCAGTAAAATGTCGATACGGCGCTGTCCTACAAATTTGAGCAAAAGTTGTCAGGACGATGGCGCCCAGCGCCACGGTCCTCCGAAAAATCCGCGAAACGAAGGGGGATCTGTTCGTCTCTGCACAAGGATTCCAGATCTTCAATTTCAGCCGCGTACCTGCAACCTACACACAGCAAAGAGAAGATGATTGGGGGGTTAGGGATTAGGGGTTTTCCATTAGGTCAAACCCTGGTTTTGGAATTAACCAAGAAATGAGCAAGTGCTGTAAATGTAAATGTCTGTAATGTAAAACAAGTACTAATACCTTGTTCTAAGGATGTTTGTATCCTTATGTGCAAAGGTATAGATGTTGTATGTTGTTGTAGTATGTTGTATGTAGTATGTAGTAAGTGATCTCCTCTTCAATGGTTGAATCCTTGTCTTGAATGCAACACTTAGCCTTGAATGGAGACTTGAAATGATCAATTGCTTGAAGGAATGCTTGAATGCTTGAATGCTTGAGTATAGTTTCCACGCTTTTTCCATCATATCGAATGAAAGAGGAAAATGTAGTTTATATACTTGTCAATTAGGGCTGATAGACTGATTTTCCCGACCTTAGGCCGACTAGGAAAGTTTATTTTCCAAATTGCAAACAAAAAGACCCGAAGTCCAAAGGAGACCGGGCCCAAAATAGGACCCAGGGACCAGGGCGCTGGGCGCTCTGGTCCCACCTCCCGGGATAGTAGGGTGCAAGGAGGTTCAGGCCAGGGTGCTTGAAAAATGCAGTTTTTAGTGTCGTAATCAGGTTTCGGGGTCTCCATTCAGGTTGCTTGTTGCGTCACCATCGTGAAGACCGAAATGCAGTCGAAATTGCAAGTGTCACAATTTTAGGACGCTACATTTAGCCCCCACTTTAGCGGGAGTATGTATGCTCATACTTCCAGTAAAGTACAAGGAAACAACATTGAAAGACTTTCACCATGTCAAGGAGGCAAGATACACCAAGCCCCCAGTGGACTAAGGATCTTATGACTTCGATTGACAAAATAAAAGGGAAGATCACGAGGGAGAACCATGACTGTCAGTAGTAAGGTTCCCTCACTATGAGTCATGCAAAAGGAATACCAAAAATTTTCAAGGCAAAGCTAAGTTCGCCAAGAAATTTTCATGTATCCTGAAGGGATAGACAGGGTGTATGCCCCCCTATGTTAAAGCGATCGCACATGCCTCACCGGGGGTGATTGCTTTAACGTAGTGATACACATAAGAAATGAGAAAGGAAAGGAGCACGTTATCACAAGGATTTAGCCCCCAAGTGTGAGATAAACCCAAGGATAATAGACACAAAACACAAAGAACGAGGTGACTTCACTTTCCTCGGGGTCAGTATGCTGTATGATAAATCATGTATATATATCATATGTATGTATGCATAATTGTTCTTCATTCCCCAATCAAGGAAGGTCACCTAGAAAAAGGGAACACATGTGTCTTTTGAGTCAACATGAGAGAGACCAAAAGAGATCTCAATGCTTTGCATCGTCCTCAAGTAGACAACACTAAGGACGACAAATAGAAGAATGAGAATAACATATAGAAGAAGTAACACAAGAGAGGAGGAGAGAATCTGCTATGCTAATGAAACTAGTCTAGCACATCATCTAGCCCCCGATCTTGCTGATCAATGTTTCGGGAAGGCAGGGAACATGCTAGAGGAGGAACATTTGACACAACAGATGGAGCTATCACAAGATCCAAACAAGGGCTATGTTCATGTTCCAAGCCACATTGTTCTTGTCTAGGAGCTAGGATAAGTGCTTTAGAAAATTCATTAGATAAATGGTTATCAATATCAACAAGTTCATATTCACTATCAGAAGCAAGAGGAATAACATTTTCATCATGCATAACATTTTCATCTATATCATCATCAAGATTTATAAAAATAGGATCTTTAACTCGCACAGGATCAAGACCATCATGCATCTTATGTTTAGGAGATTTTGGAGAAAATGGAATAATGCTTGTTGAAGGTGTTTTTGGAGATTGTAAAGTTTGAGAAGCAGCTGCTTGAGCCCTAAGATGACGCTTTCGTCGGCGTTCATGTGCAGAATGATTTCGTCTAGTCTTAGTAGGAAGTGAAGAAGATTGAGGAGGAGGAATGTTCTCATCTTTATCACTTGGGTATTTAGGTTGTGGTCTCTTAGGCTGAACAATAGGAGAAGAGGAAGGTCTCTTCTCTCCATAAGAGGAAGGAGGAGGAACTGCTCCATATAAAGGAGGAATATTTGGTTTAGGAAGGAGACCAAGTCCATCATGACGAGGAGGGATAGGTCTACTTTTAGGAAGTTTATTAGATATAGACATAGTCACATCCATAGGGATGGGTTGGGAATCTTCTTGAGGAAAGACATTAGTTTTATCTTTCAAAGGAAGAACTTCCTTCTCAAGAATGATAGGAATATCAAGTTTAGGTGTTCTAGGTTCACTTAAAGATAGGATCATATCTGTTTTCCATTTTTGATAAGATTTGAAAAGATGATCGCTTCGTGGAGGAAGAGATTGGAATTGTTTAGGCCAAAAGTAATCAAGAGGAACGCTATAAGTTCTTTCAGCTGGTTTAAAGAGACTATGATTGACAGTAACAACTTCACCATTATGGGGAAATTTAAAACACTTATGTATAGGAGAAGCAATAGCTTTCATGGAAGATAGCCAAGGATAGCCAAGCTTCACACGAAATTGTTCGGAAGATGGAATAATAGCAAAGTTCACATCAAGGGATTTGTTATGGACCTCAATAGGCAATGTAATAGAACCAATTGCAGGAGAAGAAAATGCATCAAATAATTTCACAATCACATTTGTTTTGTCATATATCACTTGATTCAATTGCAAAGTAAAAAGAAATTCTTCAGTAATAACATTAACCATGCACGAAGGATCAATAAGCACTCCACGGTAAGGTGTATTCTTGACTTTTACAACTATGTATAAAGGACCATCAGGTGCCCTGATGGTTTCACTGGAATCAAATGTGATGGAAGGTTCTTTGGGGTTTTCTTGCTGCTCTACAAAGTTAATCACATTCGGAGTCATAGACACAAGACCATCAGATGAGAGAGAGGAATCATTAGCCTCAATTGCATTAGAGGTATGAGAAGGTAATGGATCAGTGAAAATCTAAAGATTTTGGTTAGGAGGAACTACAGATGTGTTGCCTTTATCATTCACTCCAGAAATAGAAATAGTATTATTATCAATCAAATCTTGAATTTTACCCTTTAAAGAAAAACATTTTTTAGTATCATGCCCAGGCTAACGATGAAATTGACAAAAGGCTTTGTTATCAAAATAAGGTGAAGTAATCTTTGCAGGATCAATTTTTCTTATAGGAGGAAGAGTAAGCACATTTTGTTCCAATAACTTATTCATAATACTATGCAATGATTCATTCAAAGGAGTATACTTTCTTTCTTTCTTGAAAAATTTAGAAATAGGAGGCACACCTGATGCTGCATTCACATTGTTGTTGATGATGTTTTCATTGAATTTGATGGAATCTCTATTCGGTTTAAACTTCCCAAATGGTTGTTGACTGCTATCACCCTTATCACTCGGAGCCATAGGATGTGATTGTTCCATTTGACTCACAGTCAGTTGATAATTGTGAAGAGTTGCACACAACTGTTGGAAAGAAGTAAACTCAAAAAATAGAAGTTTGTCTCGAATATCTTTTTGTAAATTAGAAATAAAGATTCTTTGAATATCATTGTCAGGCACTGGAAAAGAAATTTGAGCATACAAATGCTTATAACTACCAATGAAATCAGTCACTTTTTCTTTAACACCTTGTTTACAATGCATTAAATCAATCAAAGTAACTTTAGGACTTATATTGTTTTGAAATTGTTGAATGAAAGCATTTGCAAGTTGTTCGAAAGAAGTAATAGAATAAGAAGGCAACGAGCAATACCATTGTAGGGCTTTGTCTCTTAATGTTCTAGTGAATAGTTTTGCAAGCAACCTTGGGTCATAAGCAAAATCAGTACAAATTGTTTGAAAAGTCCTAACATGTGTTAGAGGATCACCTTTACCATTATAAAGTTCCAAATGCGGGATTTCAACATGTTTAGGGGGAATAGATCGGACAATGTCAAGAGAAAGTGGGCTCGCAACATCAAATGTGGGCACACTAAACTTAGATTGATTCATAGAGGCAATTTGTTGCTGTAAAGAAGAGACAGTTTGTGCAAGATTGTTAATGGTCACTTCAGTCGAAGAGTTCATATTAGACGTGTTAGATTGTGATGGAGGTGTTATGTTATTGAAAGAAGGTAAAGAGTAAGGTGGTGGGACTCTATGATAGTCAATTATAGGGGATGATTGGACAAGAGGAACACTACAAGGAGGAATGGAATGGTTAAATGAATTGCCCCCTTGCGTCATGTTCATTTGCGGAGATGTAATAGGAACACTCATTGAAGGAATGAATGAAGAAGTTGGATTGAATGAAGGAAGAGGGTTAATTGAAGAAGAAGGGTTGCCCCCATGACTAGTGATCACAGGAGGAATGTCTTGTATAGAAGTGGTCATTATGTTTGATGTAAAGGCAGGTATGCTAGCAATAGAAGTCATCAAAGGAATAGAATGATTGACTTGAGTAGGAGGTTGTGTATAACCTAAGGTTTCGGCACAACTTTTCATAGGCATCAAATTTGAATCCACAATGTGTGCAATACCACGCAAAATATCAATTCCATTCTTATCACTTTGAAGCATACGTTTTAGACCCTCAATTAAAGGAAGAGCTTGACTATCGGGATACTCATGAGACATCCATTGGCGAAAATCATCAAATTGGTTATCCAATTTTGAAAGTTGTTCTTCAGAAACCTCATGGAGAGCTTCTTCATCATTAGGAGGATTAGAGGAATTACCCATGTCCTCGTTAAAAAGGCTATTCAAATTAGGTTCCATCTCCTCGGCAATTAAACCTCGGAAAGACTTAATTCTACGGCTTCGTCTAACGGGAATAGTGTAAGTAGGGGTTATTGTTGTAAAACTCATACACTAGAGAGGGAGAGAAAATTTTGATTTTTAGAGGTAGCAATTTTCAGTAAAATTAGCCAATCTTCTGGATTTAAGCTGTTAAATGCAATCACGACAATCTCCCAAAATTTTGAAAAAAATGTCTGCGACCGTGGCGCTCGGAGTGCAACACGGTCCTTGCAACTTTTTTCGAAATTTGCAGGGATGAAAGGTATGATGATTTTAAAGCTAATCTGAAAAAATTGAGTGATTTTACGATCTGTAGGTAGGCCAAATTAAAGTTGCAAATTCAAAATTGAACCCTACCAAGATTGTCGAAAAATGCAAAATTTGAATTTTGAAAAAGAGAGGGAAACTGAAATTTTGAATTTTATGATTTTAGAGGGAATGTCAAAAGCAATGCAAGTTTTGAAATTTAAGAATTGACTCAATTTCACGCAAAATTCAATTTTGAAAGCAGAAATTAAAGTTGTTGTAATTAAGCACTTAATTTCAAAAGTCACAAATTGTAAGAATTTGAATAAAGCACTGAAATTTCGAATGAATGCAAACACACTTTTCAGATTTAGGACAATAAGAACACAATTTTGACACAAAATTTCAGTTTCAATGATTTTTGAATGTTTAAAAGCCTTAATCCAAGCAATCACAAGACCAACTTTGACTGTAATTTTGAAGGTGTTAAAATTGATAAAATCAGCCAAAATTCTGGATTTTAGCAAGAAAATACAGTAAGATCTCGCTCCCGAAATTTCGGAAAAAATGTCGGGGATGATGGCGCTCGGAGTGCACATGGTCCTCGCAACTTTTTTCCAAATTTTCAGGGATGAAAGATATTGTGATTTTATTGCGGAATCCAAAGTTACAGCTGATTTGGAGATGTTTTGATCAGTGAAATTGTCGGACAAAGGTTGAATCAAGAGGGTTTCAAAAATTAGGGTTTTGACACTTAACCACTTAATTTTCAAAATTAAAGCATAGATATGAATTGATAATTTGTAATAGAAGGGCAGATCTGAAACAAACATTAATAATTAAATATTTCACAAGTTTAATTACTTAAAAAGAAAATTTAGGGTTTTTTATGCAATCACCTCTAAAATTTTGCAAAAGATCAAACATGGAAATGTAATCAAGGAATCCAATTTTCAGATCTAACCATGAATAATCAGAAAGGATGTTCATGTCGGGTTCACCAAAATGTAAAGCGGAAAATTGCGATCGAACCCTAGTTGCTCTCCCCTCTTCCAACTCCGAGGAGAGAGAAGGGAGGCTCGCTAGGGTTGATGGTTTTCACTTAAGGGAGAGACTTTACATTCAAAAGAGGGGTTGAAACCCACAAGATCCAATCCCACGCAATGCAAGATTGGATGCTAAATGAGTTTCAAGGGTTAAGACAGCAAGGCTACCCTCTTTTGTAAAGAATGTTGATAGGAAGATTAAGCTAGGAATGCATAGAAAGTGACAAAGATTCGCTTATAAACTGAGATAGGAATACAGTATGAAGCTGCGGACCTGGAATTAGCAGTAAAATGTCGATACGGCACTGTCCTACAAATTTGAGCAAAAGTTTTCAGGACGATGGTGCCCAACGCCACGGTCCTACGAAAAATCCGCGAAATGAAGGGGGATCTGTTCGTCTCTGCACAAGGATTCCAGATCTTCAATTTCAGCCGCGTACCTGCAACCTACACACAACAAAGTGAAGACGATTGGGGGGTTAGGGATTAGGGGTTTTCCATTAGGTCAAACCCCGATTTTGGAATTAACCAAGAAATGAGCAAGTGCTATAAATGTAAATGTCTGTAATGTAAAACAAGTACTAATACCTTGTTCTAAGGATGTTTGTATCCTTATGTGCGAAGGTATAGATGTTGTATGTTGTTGTAGTATGTTGTATGTAGTATGTGGTAAGTGATCTCCTCTTCAATGGTTGAATCCTTGTCTTGAATGCAACACTTAGCCTTGAATGGAGACTTGAAATGATCAATTGCTTGAAGGAATGCTTGAATGCTTGAATGCTTGAGTATAGTTTCCACGCTTTTTCCATCATATCAAATGAAAGAGGAAAATGTAGTTTATATACTTGTCAATTAGGGTTGATAGACTGATTTTCCCGACCTTAGGCCGACCAGGAAAGTTTATTTTCCAAATTGCAAACAAAAAGACCCAAAGTCCAAAGGAGACTGGGCCCAAAATAGGACCCAGGGACCAGGGCGCTGGGCGCCATGGTCCTGGGGGACCAGGGCGCTGGGCGCCCTAGTCCTAAAGGACCAGGGTGCTGGGTGCTCTGGTCCCACCTCCTGGGACAGTAGGGTGCAAGGAGGTTCAGGCCAGGGTGCTTGAAAAATGCAGTTTTCAGTGTCGTAATCAGGTTTCGGGGTCTCCATTCAGGTTGCGTGTTGCATCGCCATCGTGAAGACTGAAATGCAGTCGAAATTGCAAGTGTCACAATTTTAGGATGCTACAAATATATATATATATATATATATATATATATATATATATATATATATATATATATATATATATATATATATATATATATATATATATATATATATATATATATATATATATATATATATATATATATGATAGTAAAATAGATGTTCATTTATTTTTCTTAAAAGAATACAACAACTTAGTTTTAAATTTAAAACATTAGGCATTTACTTAAATAAAAATACATATATATATATTTGAGGATATATATACATATATATTTATATGGTTAAATCTACATTTTCATAGCTTAGAGCAGGATATTTTCATTAAAACAGAACAAAATAAATTTTATTTTCTTTCAATAACATATAGTTTTCTTTTGATTTAAAATAACAATACCTAGATTTGTTGGTGTAAATAAATATTCATTATGGATATTATTACACTTAAGTTAACTTAGGATGATGCATCTCTTCATAGTTTGGATTTGAGACACTTAGGGAAGTGTGCACATAGGGATATAGCTTGTAGGAGAAATTCTACCTTTTGTGGTCTTATTTTGGTGTTACATTCCACATTCGGTGGGTCATCCACCTCTTGTGGAATATTATATTATTTCTACTACCTACCCCTAGTATTTCTTACCTACCCTTGTTTCTCATTGAGCCACGTCATGATTGTGTGCTCGTACATCCATATGGCCTTGCCTATATAAGTAGGCCTATATTCATTGTATTGGTTAATCCAGTTGATCACTTGCATATTGATGAGAATACAGTTTGTTCTTATCATTCTTTTGTCTCTATTTTATACTTTTCATTGTGCACTTGATCTTGGCAAAATCTCACAAGATTAATATATTTTCCACTACATATGCATTTTTAGAATAATAAATTTAGCAGAAAAAAAAAATTAGCAGAAATGATTTTATTTACAGCTACAACTAAACCTTTCTAAAATCCATTTGTTCAATAGATAATAAGATGTAATGCAAGATTAAAACCAACTCTAAGATGCCTATTAATCTTTCTTTTGTTTAAACTATAGACATAAATAAATATTTCTTTTCTTTTATTAATAACTACACTACTAACATTTAATTTATTTCATTTCTTTTTCTTAGAGAATGACATAAAAAGCAAAGGAAACAACTTTAAATCTACATCTATTTATCCTCTTTCCATTATCAACATGCATTTCTTTTTCAATAGCTAATAAGGCAGAAATAAAATTTCATTCCTATTTTATTTCAAGTAATAAATATCTATAAAGAAATAACTCAAATATCTTTTTTTTTTCTTTGCAAGAATATGCTCAAGTAGAAATACGTCTTTATTTCATGATATGACTAGTCAAATAATTACATTTATTACATCATGGTTCCCTTCACTAAAATAGGGAGATTACAAGGTCAAGCCTCTCATTTCTACCAAATGAGGGCTTGCCAAATACATTTATTTTCTTGCAACTAAATACATTAAAAATATAGGATCATGCCATAGCTTCCCTTCCAATATTTATTCCCAAGCAAACCTGCAATAACATTTGTAGGTTGTGACCATGGAGGCTCACCTCCCAACCTAGGCTTACATGAAGCCACCTTCGAGCTAGGAGAACCAAGGCTAAACGAGTTACACACAAACATAAACACACAAGCAAGAAGAACTCACAACACAAGCACTCCCAACTAAAGGATACAAAAAGTCACTTAAGTGACTATTTCTTATGGGGTGAAGGTGGACCAAACACCTAGAGGAAAAATATGCAAGTAGGAGAACATAATGCCTTTGCGAGGCTACCTATTAGAATATCCACAAGTTCAAACTTGACCCAACAATACCCTTATGTCCCCCATGGCATACAAGCCCAAATCTCCCCTTATGAACCCCATTGTATAAACATAAAACACTATGTAGCAAGGGTCCCATAACCCTTATGTATCACTCTCTTTCAAAGAGAGTCTCTACACTCTTAGGCTATCAAACAACTCTTCACCCCAAGGCTACTCTACCCTCCCAAGGGTGAGTATGGCCTTGAAACACCCCAAACAATAAACATGATACAAGCAATGTAAAAGAAACACACGAAGAACTCAAAAATCTTCCATGACTACAAAGAAACAACCAAGAAGAGCACAATCAATATTTCAACAATTTACAAAATAACACATAAAGAAGGTATTTCCACCAACCTTAAAACCTGCAAATGGGATGAATAGAAGTTGTAGGAGAGTTGCCCAATCCACTAATCTTTTCCTTCTCAAGACCTAGCCAAAAACTTCAATACCAAAATTCCAAACTTATCAAGATTATATGTCCCCAAAAATGGAGAGTGGGTGATCAAAATTCTCCCTCTCAAACCATTCCCTAAGAAGACACTCCCCACTCTTTTCAACCCTCTTGGGAAGGGTGAGGGATTTTCATAGGTTGGTCTTCCCAACACCTTACAATCTCTCTAAAAAAGGCAACCCAAAAAGGTAAAAGAAAATGGGGAAGAGCAATATCACTTATTAGGAAGGTTGTCTAACCTTGGTAAGATCCTCAAAGGTTGAAATTCGACCATCTTGAAAAACTTAACTTTTGAGGTGACTAGACAGTCACTAGGGAGTGGACGCATGGCTAACATTGGCCTTCACCCATAGGTATAACATATAGCCCATTAAAAACTCCTCTAACCTAACCTTAGGAGTTAGTTTAACCCTCTAGGAACTCACCCAAAGTTTATCTACGGGTCAACCTTGAGTTGACCTTTCTAATGGCTCCCTATCCAAGACTTTCTTGGAACCATACTAGGATATTTAAAAAAAAAGGTATCGGTAAAACAAATTCCCTCCAAGGGACATGTCATTGCCAACTCACTTCACAACACATGTGTCAAGTGACACCACACAATACTTAAATACACATGACAATGTCCCTTTTTGGAATTAATATTTAACAATTTCAAATTAAACACACATCCAAGCATAAACATTTACAAATAAAACACATTTACACATGAGGTGTTGTCTCTCCAAATAGACAACCCTTGGCTTCACAAACACACATAGTTTTAGGCTTGATTCTTCGAATAGTTTCCATGGTCACATGGATCAGTTTTCCTCGACATCTCACTTTGCACATTAGTAATTCCAAAAATCACATATAATGTTATCATATGAAAAGAATACAATTCAAACATTTGCACACAATTTCAATTAAAATAATCAAGTTTCTATTTATCCAATAAAATCCACATAAAATAATCTACTAAATGACATCATCATAATCATCATGAAATTTAATCATTTATAAAGCATGCATCCATAATTTCTAGCATCAAAATAAAGTACTGCAAGTCAGAGATAAATGACATACACCATATCAATGTTATCCAATCAATGGATCATATAGAATCTATGTCCATAATGCATCAAAATAAAGTATCAATAATAATTCCAAAACATGAGAATAACTGCAATGTTATGACAGCTCGGGGTAGGGCCTCACACCCTCCCCCTCTAGGCATGAACTTCCTCTTGGAGTTCATCAAAAAGATGGGGGCACTGAGATTTCATCCGTGCTACATCCTCCCATGATGCCGTAACCTCGTCATAACAATCCCATTGGACCCTAACCTGGTCCAACTCTCGACCTCGAAGAGCCAGTGTCTAGCAAGCCAAAATGCGAATGGGCTCCAAAGCTAGTTGCCCATCCGACTCCACCTGCAAGGCATCCTAATCTAGAATATGAGACTCATCATAAATATATTTCCTCAGAACTGATACATGAAACACATCATGGATGTGTGATAGGCTAGGTGGCAAAGCTAGATGATATGCAACTGGTCCTATCCTCTCAAGGATCTCAAATGGTCCAACAAAGTGAGGTGCGATCTTAGAACCCTTTCCATGACAGATTGGATTCTTATGCGGTCGCACTCTCAAGAAAAATCTGTCCCCAACCATGAAGCTATGAGCTATCCTCTTCACATCTGCATACTTCTTTTGTCTATCCTGTGCTTCTCTAAGGCACTGTCTAATCAAATCCACCTGCTGCTCCATATCATGAACTATCTCAGGACCAATAGCTACTCTATCCTCAATGAGGTCCCAACTCAAAGGTGTCCTGCAAGGTCTATTGTACAAAGTTTGAAAAGTTGGCATCCCCAAGGAAGTGTGATGCCCATTATTATAGGAAAACTCAACCAAAGGGAGGTACTCTTGCCATCTGGTCTAATGATCCATGATGTACATACAGGGCATGTATTCTAACACCTGGTTTACCCTCTTTGTCTGTCCATCCATTTCCGGATGATAGGCTATACTAAAGTTGAGTTTGATACCCATTGTTGCTTGCAATGCCTTCCAAAAGGAAGAAGTGAAGAGGAAATCTCTGTTTGAGATAATCTTGCATGGAATGCCATGAATTCTGACAATATCCTATAAGAATACCTATTCCATTGCTAGTGTTGTGAAGGTAGTCCGAACTGGTGAGAAGGCCACTTTGGTCAACTTGTCAACTGTCACCATGATGGCATAATGATGATGCAATGACATAGGAAGACCAATGACAAAATCCATCGATATAGTATCCCACTTCCACTTTGGTATTGCATGAGACTGGAGCAACCCACATGGATGGCGGTGCCCTGCCTTGACTCTCTGGCACTCAAGGCATCAGGCTACTAGTACCACAATGAATTGCCGCATACCTGGCCAATGATATAACTGTCTCAAATTTGCATGCATCTTCTTAACTCTGGGATGTGCTACATAAGGAGCTCTATGAGCCTCCATCACAATGAAATCACACAATCCTCCAAAAGAAGGTACATAGATGCGCCCTCTATGGCATAGTAGTCCATCAGACTCTAATGAATAGTCTACATACTTTCCTTCCAGGGTCTCCTGAGATCGTACTACCTGACATACCTCTAAATACCACTCATCCTCTGGAAGCTTCTGCAATATACGATCTCTCAAATTTGTCTATAGATATGGAGCATATCTCATGATGTCTCCTACTCAAGGCATCTGCAACTACGTTTTCTTTCCCCTTGATGTAGTGGACATTAAAATCATACTCACATAAAAACACCATCCATATCCTCTGACGAGCATTAAAATTAGGCTGAGTGAATATGTACTGCAAGCTTTGACGATCTAAATGAAGCTCAAAATGATGACCCAAAAGAAAATGTCTCCACCTCACAAGTGTGTGGACCATTGCTACAAGCTCAAGGTCATGAGTAGGGTAGTTAAGCTCGTGAGTCCTAAGTTTCCTAGAATCATACACTATAACTCGATCCTCCTGCATAAGGAATGCTCCTAAACCATCCAAGGAAGCATCTGTACATACCATGAAATCAGTCGAGGGATTTGGCACAACAAGAATAGGTGCACTAGTGAGTGCCCTTTTGAGTTCCTGAAAGGCCCTCTCACACCTTTCTATCCACTCCAATTTCTTTCCCTTTTGCTAAAGAGATGTAATAGGATGTGCAACCCTAGAGAACCCCTCAACAAAGCATCTATAGTACCCTGCTAGACACATGAAACTCCTGACTTCTGTCACACTAGTTGGCACTGGCCAATCCATAATAGCTCTGATATTTGATGGGTCAACTAAGAACCCATCACCAGATATAACATGTCCTAGATATCATATCATCCCAACTGATAGCCTGCGTAAGGATGTCCTCATTGTGAAATACGTGTCTCAAAGATAGTAAGCCAGGACGTTGTGTAGAATCGTAATCAACCTTATCCCCAGTGAATGGAATCCTGAGAATCCTATAAACATCCTCGAGAGTGATGGTCATCTCTCCAACTAGTAAATGGAATGGGTTATGCTCAGAGTGAAATCTCACCACAAGTGCGGTGAGCATCCCATGATTCACATGGATGTTAGGCACATCTAAAAGGTGAGTAAATCCACACAAATCAATATGTGCCTTATCCACATCAGATAACTCACGCACTAGTCTCATAGTCGGAGGATAGACGCATCAGAAAAGAACATGTGGTAATCACACATGTAAGAATCAAACAATAGAGCATCAAAGAGTCTTCAAATTATGCTATAAGACAACTTAAACATCACACAAGTCCAAATTCATCAATTGCAAAATCAAATTTTCATGTTTGCACCCTTAAAAATGCTCACTGTTTTTCATACGACATAACACAGTATAGGCAAAAACTCATACGACTTAGGAATAGCTATAGGATGAAAAAAGACTCTAATACAACACAAAACAAGCATTTGCATGACAAAATGGTCTATCAAGCAAACTTTCATACGACATAAGGGGGTGTCTCGGATGACAAAACTAATGACCTGAAATGATAAAACACCAAAGCACAGTTTGTCATATGAGACAAAATGTCATCTCGCATGACAAATTGATAATGACCCACTTTTAAATGACCAAAAAAAGCAAAAAAATCAACAAAAAAATTCAAACTTGATGAAATGAAAGGGCCAAAATTAGACACTTACCGTTGGCTCATAATTTCGAGGTCGGTTATGATGTCTCTAGTGCTCAAATCAGTGCTCCTGGATTAGTATGACCATTTTTCTTCGCAAAAGCCTTTTTTGAATTTTCAAACTTGGGAGGTTAAAATAAATTAAAAATGACACTTGGACCCCTTATATAGCTAAAACCCGAATTTTTCAACTTGCTCCAATGGACATGAAAATTGTACCCTTAGCTAGTTTGCCCATCTTGATTCCATTTTCAGGATCAAAATCAAAATCCGAGATCATTCTCCTAGTCAATTTTAGTACAATTTGGACCACTTAGTGCTTTTCATCAAAAGATCATTCTTTCTTCAAATTTGCACTCATTTTCGAATGAATCAACGTTGAATCTCATTTTTTTTCTACAAATCAACTTTGCACTCAATTTTGATAACTCAATGATGAAAGAATAGTACCAAACCGATACTGAGATGGGGGGGGTGAATCAGTATAGACAAAAACACACTCTTAAACTGGTTTGTCAGCAGACACTGTGCATTGATAGGCAAACAGTAACACCGGTCCTTGAATAGAGTACAACCGGCAAAACCCAGAATAACTGAGATAAACATAAACCGGTTGATACCTATCTTCTCATATACTCTAACACTTCATTTCCATTTCACCCTAATACATGAACAAGTAATCTACCATCAAAGATATACATATGAGCAACTAGATCAACATGATTCACCGCTTGACAGAAAATAACATAACATCACATGAAGAAGACATCACACATGACACACTTATTTTTCACGTGGAAACCCAACTGGGAAAAACCAGGGTGGGGATGAATACCCGCAAGCTTGTGTTTGAACTCTTTAGAAGTTCACTCTGTTAGGAGCCTTGTCTAGTTAAAGACTGATACAATAGGTTTTGTTAGGAACCGATCCTGTTAGGGATCACCCGGTTAAGGGATGGCTAGAATACCCAGTTAAGGGTTAAACCCTGTTAAAGGTTACCTTGTTAGAGGATTTCAAGAAATCAATGGTTTTGAGTCACCCTGTTAAAGGATTTACAAGCAGCCAGTTAAAGCTACCCTATTAAGGGATTTCTTAACTATTGAAGTTGTTAGAGATCAACAAGTATTACAATGATCTGGTAACAACACTCAATGCTAATGCAGATCCGCTTAAGCTCCTCTTCACCTTCTACACTTACACTCTACAGGTATCACTTCTCTCCTATGGTCTGGCAAGAATCTCGTATCCCTTCTCTTGGATACACACACACAACTTTTGCCAACAACCTCAGAAAGAGACACAACATCGACCTTATAGGAAAACAAATAGGTCGGTAGCATAAACCCTAAACCCTAAACCTGTTAGGTTAAGGAATTCAAATGGTTCAATCCTGACCGTTGAGCACACTGCATTAAATGCAATAGTTCTTGATCCAATGTCAAGACATCCTCCATCATCCATTTTCCACCGATTTCATGGTGGCTGATAACCCATCACACGTTATCACCGTTTACAGACTTCGCACATTCCCGAGGTAGATAGGAACAATCTCTTTCATGCAAGATCCTTCACGTACACAAGGCTTATGTGGCAACATGATCTGTTCTTTGTTATCATGCTCACTCATCCCACAAAGTCACCGATTGAGCCACACAGGCTTGAAGCACTTCAACCGAAAACCCACTGGTAGTCATACAATGCTTCCATATGGCGGTTCCCATAACCATATGCCAGTTCACCTTGAACAAACACACCGCTTCACTTTGGTACAAATGCCAGTTCATAGTGTTATACCGGTTCTCACCTCTTCAACATATTGACATCAATGACAACATACAATGTCATTATGTCCTCATACCGGTTCACATAATGTCAACAATCTCCTCCTTTGGCATTGATGGCAATATACAAAGATATCTCTCCACTTCACATCTTCTCCCCCTTTGACAACGATGCCAAAGTGGAGGCACAAGCTTCCCTGTTCCATTATGCTGCTTCCCTTGAGGAGTAGCATCCTTCAACACATCAATCCTGAAGAAAAAATTGACTATGCAATACTTGACTGATGTGGAGCATATACCTTTAGTTTACCTCCTAAAGGGGAAACACCCCTAATTCACCTCTTAAGTACATAAATGTAGCCTTTGGGAGAGGCTTGGTGAATATGTCTACTAACTGCTCCTGACTGGAAACATGTTCCAGTGCAATCTCTTTGTTCTGAAACTTTTCCCTCAAGAAATGACACTTAAGCTCAAAGTGCTTGGTTCTAGAATGTAAAACCGGATTCTTGGAGATATTAATTGCACTAGTATTGTCACAAAATATACTTACCAGTTTAGATACAGGAACTTTGAAGCCATTTAATACACACTTCATCCAAATTGTCTGAGTGCAGTTCATGAAAGCTGCAACATACTCTGCTTCCACTGTAGACTGAGAGATACAACTCTGCTTCTTACTCATCCATGAGACCAATCTACCACCGAGAAAGAATGCACCACCGGTTGTGCTTTTCCGGTCATCTACATTGCCTACCCAATCAACATCTGTGTATACTTTCAAGTTTAAGTCCTTTCTATATGGATACCACAATCCATAGTCGACAGTTCCCTTCAGATACCTAAGAATTTGCTTGACTGCAACCAATTGGGATTCTCTTGGGCTTTTTTGGAACCTTGCAGTAATGCCAACTGCATGTGCAATATCTAGTCTGCTATGCACTACATTATGCAACTTACCAATCATTGATCGGTATTCCTTCTCATCAACCACTGACGAGTCATCTTCTTTGGATAGTTTACAACTGGTCACCATCGGAGTACCAACTGGTTTGCTATCTTCCATGCCAAAGGTCTTCAACACCTCTTTGACATACTTGGACTGAGTGATAAAGATTCCATCTTTCATCTACTGGATTTGTAGTCCAATGAAGAATTTAATCTCCCCTATGAGTGACATTTCAAACTCTTTCTTCATCTCATCTACAAACTCATGACTCATCTTGTCATCTCCACCAAAGGTAATGTCATCAACAAATACCTCACAGATCAGGATCTGATCTCCTTCATTCTTCAAGTAGATATTGCTATCTTCACTTGTTTTCTCAAATCCAACCTTCACAAGATGGGAATGCAAATGTTCATACCATGCTTTAGGTGCCTGCTTTAGACCATATAAGGATTTATGTAGCCTACATACCATGTCACTGTCTTCAGATAGGGAAAACCCATCTGATTGCTCAATATACACCTCCTCTTCAAGTACACCATTTAGGAATGCAGATTTTACATCCATTTGATATACTTTGAAACCTTTAAAAGCTACATATGCAAGAAGTATATGAACTCCTTCCAATCTGGCTATAGGAGCAAAGGTTTCTCCATAGTTTTCTCCTTCTTCTTGAGCATATCCTTTGTACACCAATCTGGCTTTGTTCCTAATCACTATGCCATCCTCATTCAGCTTATTTCTGAAAACCCATTTGGTACCAATGATATTTTTATGCTCTGGTCTGGGTACCAGAGACCATGTACCATTTTTCTCTATCTGGTCAAGTTCCTCTTCCATTGCCTTGATCCAGTCTTCATCTTTATGTGCCTCTTTGAACGATTTAGGCTCAAATTTAGAGATCATACATGAGTTTTCTCTGACCTTTCTTCTTGTAAGGATTCCTGCATCCTTATCTCCTATGATCTGCTTAGGATCATGATTCAGCTTGACATACCGAGGAATGGTCTTGATGGATTCCTCTTGCTTTTCTTCTTCATCCTCATCTCCATCAGTATCAGCATCTACATCTGCCAGTGTAGGAACACTATTACTGGTACTTGGCTGACTGACAATCGGTTCCCAGAAGGTTACAACCGGTTCATTTACCGCTTGCTCACTACTGGTTTCCTCCATTTTCTTAGATGTTTCATCAACTCTTACATTGATGCTTTCCATGATTCTCTGAGTCATATTTTTGAAACACTTGAGAGCTTTGCTCTTGGTGGAATATCCTAAGAATATTCCCTCATCACATTTTGCATCAAATTTTCTTTGGTGTTCACTCCTCTTGATGTAACATTTGCTAGCAAACACTCTAAAATAGCTAACCATAGGTGTCTTACTGGTCCAATACTCATAAGGAGTTTTATCCTTACCTTTCTTGATGAGTACTCAGTTCATTGTATAGAATGCAGTGCTCGCCGCTTCTCTCCAAAAGGTGTGAGCTACCTTTCCTTGAATCAACATGGTTCTAGATGCTTCAACCATAGTCTGGTTATTCCTCTCTGCTAGGCCATTCTGCTATGGATTTTGGGGGGAAAACAATTATCTCTTGATGCCATGTTCTTCACAGTACTTGTTGAATTCACGGAAAGTGAATTCCCCTCCTTGATCAGTTCTCGGGCACTTGATCCTTTTACTGCTTTCCTTCTCCACTAATGCTCTGAAAGCTTTGAACTTTACAAAAGCTTCAGACTTATCTTTCAAGAATGTGACCCACATCATTCTTGAGCAATCATCAGTGAGAATCATGAAGTACCTATCACCCTGCACACTCCTAGTTTTCATAGGACCACACAAATTAGTATGCACAAGATCAAGCAAATTGTTAGCAGTGAAAGATTTACCTTTGAAGGTTGACGAAGACATTTTCCCCAATTGACACTCTCTGCACAAGATATTATCCGGTTTTCTAAGCACTAGCAACCCTCTAACTTCCTTGATCTTACTAGCCTTCACAATGTTATCAAAGTTTACATGGCAGAGTCTCCTATGCCATATCCAGCTATCATCAAATTTAGCCATAAGACATGTACTCATATTTGCATTTAGCTGAAATAGGTTACCTTTGGTCTGCATGCCGATGGCCACCAATTCACCACTCTTTCCTTTGATTCTGCAAACTCCATTCTTGAATTCCAGAGTGAAACCATTGTCATTTAGCTGGGCAACACTCAGAAGGTTGTGTCTGAGACCATCAACCCAATACAAATTGTTAGCACTACTCTTTCCATTCAAAGAGATGGACCCTCTGCCTTTGACCATGCATGGTGCATCATTGCTAAAGTGAACCACACCACCATCATACTCTTCCAAGGATAGAAACTTGCTCCGATCACCAGTCATATGGTGAGAAAAACCACTGTCAATGATCCACTCATTGGAATTATCAAACCAGGAGACAAGAGCCTTCTTGTCTGACACATCTTCCTTGACAACAACAAACACAATATCTTCATTTTCTTCATCCTCTGATTCCTCATTTGTGACACCTTCATCAACTTCCACAAAACAGTTTCTCCGGTTTCCTCCTTTGAATTTCTTGAACCTTTCCGGTTTGTCCTTGTTGTCGCCATTAGGACAGTTTACAACAATATGTCCTATTTGGTTACAAGAAAATCATTTCAAAGGTAGCTTACCTCTGTATTTGCTGGTTCCTTTAGGAAGTTTCCTGGCAAGAAGAGCTTCAAATGCCATCAGAATCTCCTCATCATCCATTTCTCTGCTCTGTCTTGTTTCACCACTTGTGCTAGCTTCTTTTCATTTTCTGGATGGTACAACATAAGCTTTAAAAGATGATTCAATCTTTTGAACACTTCCATCAAAACTATTTAGCTCATAGGCTGTCAACTTTGCAATGATGGAGTCTAGGGATACCTTAGTCTTGTCTATTGATCTCAGCTCCTGAATAGCAGCAACCCTTATTTCATGGACCGGCAATAGGGATCTCAGGACTTTTCTTACCACAGTGGAATCTTCTATTTTACCACCTGCACTCTTGATATCTCCAACAATGGTTTTGATTCTTATTCCATACTGTTGAATGGTCTCACCTTCAACCATCTGCATGTCTTCAAACTTCCCTCTAAGGCTTTCTTCCTTAGCCTGTTTTACATGCTCATCACCGCCATAGATATTTTCAAGAGTATCCCATACCTCTTTGGGATTTACCTTATCTTGGACATCAATAAACTCAATGTCAAATAAACTACTAATTAGGGCTTCCATGACTTGCCTATTCTACTGCATCTCTATCTTTTGGTCATCGGTGAGAGTATCGGTGGGGGCAACATAAGCATTCTCAACATAGCTCCAGTGTTGAGCACCCATGCTTCTGATGTATATCTTCATCCTATCTTTCCATATACTGAAATCTTCCCTGTTAAACTTTGGACCTTCCCTCTTCATCATTTGACTGGGATCTTTACCTCAAGCAGTTAAGCTTATAACACAGAGGACCTGGAGGACGCTCTGATACCAATTGATAACTCAATGATGAAAGAATAGTACCAAATCGGTACTAAGAGGAGGGGGTGAATCGGTATAGACAAAAACACACTCTTAAATTGGTTTGTCAGTAGACACTGTGCATTGACAGACAAACAGTAACACCGGTCCTTGAACAGAGTACAACCGGCAAAATCTAGAATAACTAAGACAAGCATAAACCGATTGATACCTATCTTCTCATATACACTTCATTTCCATTTCACCCTAATACATGAACAAGTAATCTACCATCAAAGATATACATATGAGCAACTAGATCAACATGATTCACCGCTTGATAGAAAACAACATAACATCACATGAAGAAGACATCACACATGACACACTTATTTTTCACGTGGAAACCCAATTGGGAAAAACCACGGTGGGGATGAATACCCACAAGCTTGTTTTTGAACTCTTTAGAAGTCCACTTTGTTAGGAGCCTTGTCCGGTTAAAGACTAATACAATAGGTTCTGTTAGGAACCGATCTTGTTAGGGATCACGCGATTAAGGGATGGCTAGAATACCCAGTTAAGGGTTACCTTGTTAGAGGATTTCAAGAACTTAATGGTTTTAAGTCACCCTGTTAAAGGATTTACAACAAGTTAATTAAAGCTACCCTGTTAAGGGATTTCTCAACTGTTGAAGTGGTTAGAAATCAACAGGTATTACAATGATTTGGTAACAACACTCAATGCCAATGCAAATCCGCTTAAGCTCCTCTTCACCTTCTGTACTTACACTCTGCAGGTATCACTTCTCTCCTTTGGTCTATCAATAATCTCGGATCCCTTCTCTTGGATATACACACACAAATTTTTCCAACAACCTCAGAAAGAGACATAACATCGACCTTATAGGAAAACAGATAGGCCGGTAGCATAAACCCTAAACCCTAAACCTGTTAGGTTAAGGAATTCCAATAGTTCAATTCCTACCGTTGAGAACACTGCATTAAATGCAACAGTTCTTGATCCAATCTCAAGACATTATCCATCATCCATTTTCCACCAATTTCATGGCGACTGATAACCCATCACACGTTATCGCCATTTACAGACTTCACACATTCCCAAGGTAGATAGGAACAATCTCCTTCATGCAATATCCTTCACGTGCACAAGGCTTACGTGGCAACATGATTTGTTCTTCATTATCATACTCACTCATCACACAAAGTCACTGGTTGAGCCACACAGGCTTGAAGCACTTCAACCAGAAACCCTGAAGTTGAGACTACCAACCGGTAGTCATACAACGCTTCCATGTGCCAGTTCCCATAATCATATGCCGATTCACCTTGAACAAACACACCGCTTCACTTTGGCACAAATGCCGGTTCACAGTGTTATACTGGTTCTCACCTCTTTAGCATATTGACATCAATGACAACATACAATGTCTTTATGTCCTCATACCGGTTCACATAATGCCAACAAATTTCTCATCAATCAATGCCAAATTTTCAAAAATTCCTCTGAATCAAATTTGTGCTCAAATAATTATCATCGCCAAGAATTGCCTAAAATCATGTTCCCTCGCTATCTTTCGATTTTGCTCCCGAGGGGGCATACTGATGACCTCATGACCTCACATCTTCAATGTCGAGAAAATTTTCAAAACTTCATCAAAAGTTGAGCAAAAATATTTTCAACTAAAGAAAATCAAATCCTTATCGCTAGGGGCATATCAGTTTCACGCTTCAAATCAAGCTGATATTTGTCTTCATCTGAATCAGTCTCTTAACGTTAATCAGTTTCATCGCTTTTCATCAAGCTGATTATTCGTTTAAACTCAATAAATTTTTTAAAGAGTATCTTTGATCACATACTCAATCTAAGTAGGTGTTTAGTTTCATCGCATCAAATCAAGCTGGACAGTTTATCTTCGCTCATCGTATCTTGATCCATCAAGTTCAAGATTGATTTTATCTTCGCTCACTGCGTCTAGTTCAATCAAATTCTAGATCAGTAAGATCCAGCTCTTGATCAATCAAGTTCAAGTTTGATATCTTTTCTCTCTATGGCCCTAGTTCAATCAAGTTCGAGATTGGTATTGCTTTAATCAACTCTGTTCAGTTTCATCACTTCAAATCAAGCTAAACACCTCACTCTTCATCTGGTTCATGATCAATCAAGTTCAGAACTAGTATCTCCTAGACATCAACTATTCTGTGAACCAACATGTTGCTCACACATTAATTCAAAGAGGGGCAAATGTAATACCCTAAAAATGGTCACCTAAACCATGGGCCCCTAATCTCGACAACATCACCAAGGTCCTAACCAAAGGCAATTAAATCAATCTTGAGCACAAATAATTAATTCTTCAATCATTAAATGTCACATGGCAAATTAATCACTCTATATTAATTAAATATTTATTTAATTAATTGAATCATTCCAAAAATACCATTTTGATCAATTATCCTGTTTAATTTATTAAATATCCTAGCATATTTAATTAATTAATAAATTTGCCATTTAATCATGCAAAAAGGAACTAATTTATCACAAAAGAGGAATTAATATGCAAAGCAAGAGTTAAATTAAAAATAGAATAAAAGAATTGAATTGAGAGAGAAATCAAACCTAAGATATTATTTCTCTTCTAAATTGAGATAACTTGAAATCAGAAAAGAGATTAAATTGAATTATTAATCATTCTCCAAAATTAGAACTCAAAGCTTGTAAGAAAAGAAGTTTAGTTGCATTGAAAAGACTTTTTCTTGAATAAATCAAAGATATGCATGAAATCACCTATTTTTATCACAAGTGCATGGAATTAATTGAATTTTATCACCAATGCAAACTTGAACTTATAATCTGAATGCATTTCAATCAAGCTATAATTGGAATCTATCTCAAGGTTAACTGAATCTGATTTCTCAATTATTTCAATTAATCCTAAATTGTTCTTTTTCTTGATCTCTCTTGTGATTCTCTATAAATTCATCCTTCATCTCTCAGTCAAAACACCCTGGAGATTTATTGTTATTATATAGTTTTTGCTCTAGAGTCATTGAAGATATTGTGCTTGCTTTTTGGGATTATTGCATCTTAGTTTAGCCTTTTTGCATATTTAGTTCAATTATGATTGCTTGAATTTGTGTAGCTTAATATTCATCCATCTAGCGTAATCTTTCATCCATCTTGCATCCATTTAGCTTAATCTCATTCTAATATGGATTAAATCCTTCGTCTTGGTGTAGTCTAGTCACTAGTATTGCTTATATGAATTTGAGAGCAAGTCTATACTCGCATCTTTAGAAGGCAATGGGTCGATTTGTAATGGTTTTATTATTCATGCTTATATCTATCTAACCATACATGTAATGACTTAATTGAACTGTTGTGCCTTACAACTTACAAACTCTTATTCCACTTTTGACACAAACACTTGTCTCCACACCTCTCAAGGTACATGGGGAAGATCTCCCAAGTACATTGAGAAGAGAAAAGGGAATATAAAATTCCTTTGGGGGAGGGAGGAGGAATTAAAAATTCCAAAATAAGAGGATTTGTGGGAAGAATAAATGGAAAAAGGAATTAAAAATTACTTGGGAAGAGGATGCATGGGGAGACTCAAAGAATTTTAAATTTCCTTGAAAGGATCAAAGTTGACCCATCCCTAATCAAGGTCATTAGGGATGTGTAAATGATTAGGGGAATTGATTAGGTGAGTTAATGATGGATTATATTGCAAGTGGGAAAGATAGGAGGATGTGACATCAGGAGAGAGAATGAGTGGATGAATATGAAATTAGAGAATAATGATAAACATGATTTTAGAAGAATTAATTAGGCTAAGTGGGGATTAGGAAAAGTGATTTGTAGGAATCACTTTAGTTAAGTTAATTAATTAGGATTAATTAACTAAGATGAATTTAGAAGAATGGGGATTTATTGATAATTTAATTATTGGACTATAGAGATAAGATTGATTAAATTTGATTAAATTAACCTTGAGACAAAGGGAATTAACATAATTAAATTGGTTAATTATGTTGATAGGCTTAGATTTATTAAATAATTTAATTAATTTTAGGTGTCTACATTTATTCCCTTTTTGATAGAGCATCACGAAGTGATGTTATATCAAAGAAGAATAAAACATAGTGGATGGAAAGGATAAAGACTAGTAGCATGATGCCCCATTGATAAGTTAGCACTTTGGAAGGTGAGTTGGTCGCTGCAAATGAATACAAAGACAAATTCAAGAAGAGTTCAGATAATCTTAATGATATGCTGAAAAGTCAGAAACCTGATGGAGAAACAACTGGACTTGGATTTGAACATGAAGAAAGTTCTGGGACTACAAACAATCATGATCATAGAAAATCGGTAAGGCAGCCTAATGCTTATAAATTCAATGGGAAATGTTTTAATTGCAACAAATTTGGTCATAGAGAAAATCATTGTAGATTTAGGAATAATCAAAATACAAACTTGCCCACCAGTCATTGTTCCAAATGCAATAAAAATGGTCATAACTTAGACAATTACATAATGAATGTGAAATGCTATGTTTGTGGCCGATTTGGACATTTATCTAATCAATGCAGAACTCAAATTGGTCAAGGTTATGGAAAGGATATTCAGAGAAACAATGTAACTTGTTATGCATGTAACAAGATTGGGCATATTGCAAAATTTTGTAGAAGTATTTCTGTACCAATGAACAATAAAGGGACTAATAACAAAGGCAAAGAAAAGGTGATTGAAATAAAGCAAGAATTTTCTAAACAATGTATTAGGAAGTGAGATCAGAGAACTGATGAATCTGTCTCTACACTGGGAGAACAGGGTAATCCTATACCGACAGGAGATTCTTCATCTAACTAAGGAATAATCCTTAGGGGCAAGGCAACAAATTGAAAATCATGCATTTATCCTTGGTTGGTGGTAAGAAGTTATATTTATTCTTGTTAGGTCCAGCTAGGAAAGCTAATGTACTGAGAGGGGAGGGGTGAATCAGTACTTCAAAACTTTTCTCGAAAATCAATTTTACTGATAAACACAAACTAAGTATTGGTGATCTCATAAATATGTAACACTGAAGCATAATCATAGAAATAATATCCATAAGAATTTCACTCCATAACACAAAGATTTTTAGTCACGCAAAAACTCTTGGTTAGAGAGAAAAACTGCGGTGGGGATGTCACCCACAACTTCACTACTGTAGTAATCAAGATTGCTCGGTTAGAGCTACATGTTTAGCTATTTCTGATAGCTTACCCTTTTAGGAGTATAAAGATCTTTAGATCTACCTTGCTAAAGGATTTTACAAACACTTTTACAAAATGTTGTACCTGGTTAAAGGCTTTACAATTTATAGAATTTATTACAGTCTTTTACCCTATCAAAGGTTTCTAACACAACTTAAATAATTCAATCGAAATCTTTACAAAATATCTACAACTTCACATCTGAAATGTTATAGAAGACTCTATGTGCTCAATATAGAATTATCTTGCTCATGGCATTCCTTGGTAATTGATAAATCAACTCGGTAACCAACTTCTGTATACTCTGTCCCTTAAATTTTTCTCTGAAACCTTCTCGGTAACCATTGAATATCTCTGTCAATCTTCTTTCATTACTATATCATCACATCGTATCTTCTCTCATGATTTTTCATTTTCATCTCATACCATATTCTCAAATCATTCTGTTTATATAGATCTCTGAGATGGTGATCTATTCATGCTTTGATCATACAAACATGTTTTATTGAATGAATAAACATAAATTATTTCACTGGATATTCTTCCTCAAAATCATACCAAATCTTTAAATGCAATTTCCTATGTAATAACGGTTTCATCTTCTTGAATCTTGTAACACGTTTCACATGTGTGTCCAGGTTCATTGAATCTGGTAACACGTTTCCACTCGGTTCATATTAACTTGGTATACCTTCTTTGCTACTCGGTAGACATTCTATATTCGTCTTGGTTCATAGCTTGGTGTATATTATCTCGGTGACTTGTCTTTCTTTTGTAATGACACCGGTAGCCTTGGTATCTACTGACTAGACTTTTCGGTAGCATTAATCAACTAGAGTATATAGGATGACTTTGGGCATAAAACTAATGACAACTTAGTAAATAGTAACAATCTCCCATTTTGACATTAGTTTGGTATGCTTGACAAAACTCCTTTCAAAGTCATAACACAAAATCTATATACTTGCAAAATAAACTGAAATGACAGTATATACATTGTTCAAATACATAATAAAATACATACTCAAATACATACTCCCCTTATCAATATTCTGTACATAACTTGATGTTCCATACTCTGCATTTCATGCTCCTGATGTTCCATGCTCCCCTGTCCATTTCAACTGTACACTAGGTATATATGATAAACTTTGTACACTCAGATACTCTGTATACTCAGTACACTCCCCCTTTTTGACAAACATCAAAACTAGTTACCATTTGGTGGGGGCAACTGATCAAAAATAGATTTATATTTTGTATGAGCATTTATAAGAGCATTGGTAAGTGCATCCTTGACACTTTCTATTAGTGAATTTTGAGCTGTAATATCAGCTAATAGTGTGATCAAACCATCTAAAGTGCTTCCCTCTACTTGAGTGGACAATTGGGTAGCTTGGTTGATCTGCTCTTGAACTGATGACAAATGGGAAATAAATAATGTTTGAAGAGTCATGATATCCATCCTTATTTTATGCTCTTCATTCCGAAGTTCTAACTATTGAGTCATAAGAGTTTGTAGCCTTGTATAAAAATTCTGAACATAATTTGGCTTGGTAGTCAATTTATTTGAGAGATCGGTAATCTCTTTTTCAATGACTTCAGTCTTATTTTGGATATCTTTGATAAAGAATGAGAATGTACATAACTTCTGGAATAAATAAATAATATGCTTGAGTTGAGGAGACAACTCACCAATGGTTTCAATAAGCTTTATTTTACCTATAGCAATTGCTTTCTGCACTTCTTCAATCATCTTGGCAGTTAGATCTTTAACTTTCAATTTGCTAAGGTATTCTAATGCTTCTACTCTTGATTTCTCCAATTGAGTGAGTAGTTCATCCAGTTGTATATGGATGGTAGCATCTTTATTTATGGTAGCTTCATGTATCATGTCTGTTAATAATGTTTTTGTTGGCATTACAATAGAAAGGAGATTGTTGGCATTTCAATAAGGATATTGAGAAGGTTGTTGGAGATTATTGATATAACTGAAGAAGGATGATTACTATCTTTATAATATTATTTTGTCATTGATGTCAAGAAATTGACTTTTTGATTTAGTATGATGTTGCCGTATCTTGAGAAGTATGTATTGATGAGAATTAAGATGTCGGTAAGTGACACAGAAAGAATGTGATAATGAAGGGGAGAAATAAGTTATTCAATGGGAAACTATTACCAAGTTAGACAATGATGAGATCATGTTGTTTTGATTGTTTTGATATCCTACATATGTTGTTGATTGTAAGGTTAATACTATACTATGTCACCGAGCAAAGATCCTAGTCGGTAAACCCTAAGGAACCTAGTCAGTAAACCCTAAGGTTATCGATATCGGTTAATGAAGGCGGAATGTCTACCAAGTAAACTTTAGTATTTACCGAGTAACAACTGAGTTATGATAGATCGCATTGGATGGATAAAATAATTATTTAATGAAGGATGCTGATGAGCTGGAGATGACTAGATGATTGGTATGCCGTGCATGAAGTTTGTTAAGGATCTACGGCAATGGAAAATCAAGAGGAAGATCTACAACATAGACTGAACTACAATAACCTAACACAAGTTCCTAGGAAGGAATGCAAGTTCCAAGGTGAGGTAAAACATTTTTAGATCGAAGGATACATTGAATCTAGACAAGATTGATGATCTAATGGCCAAGATTGATCATGGGAAATGTGATCAAGGAGATTAAGTGGTTAGCAAATTGTTTATAAATAAGGAATTGTTGATAAACAATGTATGTGGGCAAGTGTAATTACATGGATGCTACATAGTGATTATCGAGCACAGAAGCTTGAAGACCTATTTGATTAACAGAGTAGGGAGCCTAGCAGAGGGACAAGATAAGTCATATGACTAGATTGTTTTGAGCAAATAAGAATCTGCTTTAGTATTTTAGATGTGAAGTTGCAGATATATTTTTATTACTGTTATTTTGTAAAGTGACAGAAAATCTCTTAACCGAGTGGACTTAACAGTCTTATTTGTAAATCCTCTAGCAAGGTAACATTCTTAATGAGTGTTTGAAATCCTTTGACAAGGTCACTTCTAACAAAGTGAAGATCCTAATAGATCTGAGGGAAATCCCTTAACCAAGTCACATTTAGCAATGTGTTTGTAATCTTTAACAGGATTTGCTTTTAACCAAGCATACTCTAGAAGAGTATATTTCTTAGTGGGTCTGAAATCCCACAGTGGTTTTTCCCTATTTGGGTTTCCACATTAAATCTAGTGTTATATGTGTTATGATGACTATGTGTTTATGAGTTAACATGTTTAGCAGTTTTTGGTTATATTACTGAAGTATAAGTTATCGAGGTTGAATTTGTTGATTTTATGGAAGATTGAGTTTGTATGATTCACCCCCCCCTTTCATCTTGTTAGCTATTGGCATTAGTACTTTACATTTAGTATTAGAACTTAACAATTGGTATCAGAGCTTTGGACTCCGGAAGAAAAGTTTAAAGGTACTTGAGGCAAAGATCCGAAGATGTATAAAAGGGATGCACCAAAGCTAAACAAGTCAAGTTTCTCCACATGGTAGAAAAGGATGAAGCTGCACTTATTAGGAATTGGAGAATATGCAACATATTATTTGGAGAATGATTACATACCACCAAGCACCAACTCGATGACTTTGGAGGAGATAAAGGAAAAGAAAGAACATATTCAAGCTATGATTGAAATAACATCAGCATTGACCGACTTAGAGTTTAATGATCTAAAATGCTGTAATGATGCAAAAGTAATGTGGACCAAGCTCATATTCGTGTATGGCAGTGATGAACATGTTTAGAGAGCAAAAGTAGATAGTCTAAGAGGTCAACTTGAATCCATGAGAATGAATGAAGGTGAAAACATAACCAAATATAGTACAAGGTTAAAGGAGACTGTCAATCAAATCAAAGGAGTAGGAGGAACTACTGAAGAAAAGGATGTCACAAGTAAGTTATTGAAAACCCTTCTACTTGCTTATGCAATCCGAGTCTCTACAATCAATGAACTAAGGTCTATATCAAATATGCCAGTATCTTTGGATGCTACTATTGGTAAGCTACATGCATTTGAGTTAAGTAATTTTGATAACAGTGGGTCTTTAGTAAATAAAGTAGAATCTGCATTCAGTTCTTTTCATATTGGTGAGTCTGATGATTACAATGATAGAATGAGTAAGTATTCTAAAGGGAATCAAAATGGAGCAAGTGAAAGATTTCGTAAGAACATGGAAGAAGTGCACAAACTGTACGAGGAAATCGAAAAGCAAGAAGAGTTTGAAGCATTATTAACCAGGAGGTTACCTAGAGGAAGAGGTAAGTATAAAGGAAAGCTACCTTTAAAATGTTTCAATTGTGATAAAATAGGACATATGGCTTCTAACTGCCCTGACAAAGAATCTAGTGAAAAGAGAGAATACCGAGATAACAAGGAGAAAGACAACCAATACAGAGGACACCGAGACTTTAGAAGGAGAGACATAAAGACATGCCTAGTAGCTGATGAGGAATCCAACAATGATAAATCTGATGAAACTAATATAGAAGAAGTTGTTTATGTGGCTATTAAAGATGGATCAGATGAAGAAAGGTATGAAGAAAAAGACCTAATATCTCACATAAATAATAATGATTCTTGGATCATAGATAGTGGATGCTCACATCACATGATAGGTGATAAACACAAATTTGTTAAATTAGAAGATTATGATGGAGGCTATGTAAGATTTGGTAATGATGCACCATGTCCGGTGAAAGGTAAAGGCTCTATCACACTTCTTGAAAATGCTAAATGTGATGATGTATACTAGGTTGAAGGTTTGAAATACAATTTGTTGAGTGTAGCACAACTAAACAGTAGAGGATACCAAATAGATTCCAGAAGGGATGTGTCAAAGTTCATGACAAACATGGAAAGTTGGCTGCTACTGGGACACAAACAAAAGGTAATACATTTCATCTTGACTCAACTCGGAACAAATGTCTATATGCAAAAATAGAAGATACCTGGTTATGGCATAAAAGGTTTTGTCATGTAAATTTTGATAATCTGATCAAAATAAGCAAGAAGCACTGAGTAAGAGGTCTACCAAGCCTGGAAAAACTTGAGAATGCTATGTGCCAAGGATGCTAGATGGGTAAGATGACAAGATCAAGCTTTACAAGTAAGTCCTACACTTCTAAAGGAATTTTAGATCTAGTACACACTAATCTTTGTGGTCCCATGAAAGTTCAAAGTTATTATGGTGATAAATATTTCATATTATTTGTGGATGATTACTCAAGGATGATGTTAATTATGTTTTTAAAAGAAAAATTAGAAGCTTTTCAAATGTTTAAATGGTACAAGGCAAGAGTTGAAAATGAAACAGGAAGACAACTGAAATGTCTTAGATCTGATAGAGGAGGAGAATTCACTTCTGATGAATTTAACTTATTCTGCAATGATCATAGTATAAAAAGGCAAGTGTCTGCACCGAGAACACCTCAGCAAAATGGGATAGCCAAGAGAAGAAACAGATCAATTGTAGATTGTGCCAGAATCCTGATGATAGAAAATAGGGTACCTCAAACATTTTGGAGAGAAGCAATCAGCACTGCAGTCTACACCCTGAACCGAGTACAACTGAAGAAAGGAACTATGAAAACACCATATGAAATCTGGTATGACAAGAAACCTAATGTAAATTATTTTAAAATCTTTGGAAGTGGATTCTATGTACACAAAGAGGACAAAAATGGAAAGTTTAATTAGAAAAGTGAAGAAGGGACATTTCTAGGTTATTCTTCTAGAAGTAAAGCATTTAAATGTTTGATCAAATCATCTAACAAAATAGTAGAAAGTGCAAATGTGAAAATTGATGAATTTGCAAAAAGAAATGATGAAGGTGATAACTCAATGATGAACGAATAGTACCAAACTGATACTGAGAGGGGGGGGTGAATTAGTACAGACAAAATACTATCCAAAACCAGTTTGTCAGCAAATACTCCAAGTGACTGGCAAGTAGTGACTCTGGTTAAAACATAGTGCAACTGGTAGGACCCAAAACAACTAAAACAATCATAAGCCAGATACTCACTAAGCTTTCCTCTTAGCTCAATACTATAGTACCATTACACCCTCATGCATGAACAAGTAAACTATCATCAGATCTTCACAATAGTTAGTTCAATATGTTTTATAGACAGGCATAAAACACAGAACCATCATATGCTCAATAGGTAATAACAAAGCATCACAAGATAAAAGCATCACACATGACACACATATTTTTCATGTGGAAACCCAACTGGGAAAAACCACGGTGGGGATGAATACCCACAAGATGCTTTTTAAACTCTTTAGAAGTTCACTCTGTTAGGAGCCTTGTCCAGTTAAAGAAATTACAATAGGTTCTGCTAAGAACCGATCCTGTTAGGGATCACCCGGTTAAGGGATGGCTATAATACCCGGTTAAGGGTTAAACCTAGTTAGGGTTACCTTGTTAGAGGATTTCAAGAACACAATAGCTAAAGGATCTCCAGAGCTCTATAGCTTCCCAGAACTCAATAACTTCAAGTTACCCTGTTAAGGGATTTGTATCAAGCCGGTTAAGGCTACCCTGTTAAGGGATTTCACAACTGTTGAAGTGGTTAAAGATCAACAGGAATTATAATAATCTGGTAACAACACTCAATGCTAATGCAGATCCATTTTGGCTCCTCTTCACCTTCTGCACATTTACTTTGCAGGTATCTCTTCTCTCCTTTGGTTTGGCAAGAATCACGTATCACTTCCCTTGGATACACTCATACAACTTTTTCCAACAACTTTAGAAAGAGACACAACATCGACCTTATAGGAAACAGATAGGTCGGTAGCAAAAACCCTAAACCCTAAACCTGTTAGGTTAAGCAATTCAAATAGTTCAATCCTGACCGTTGAATCATACTACATTAAATGCAACACTCTTGAATCGATCTCAAGACATTCTCCATCGTCCATTATCCACCGATTTCATGGCAGTTGATAACCCATCACACGTTATCACCGTTTGACAAACTTTGCACATTCCCAAGGTAGATAGGGATAGTCTTCTTCATGCAAGATCCTTCACGTGCATAGGGCTTATGTGGCAACATGATCTGTTCTCCGTTATACTACTAACTCATCACACAAAGATCACCGATTGAGTTACACAGGCTTGAGGTACTCCAACTGGAAATCCTGAAGTGGAAACTACCTACCAACCGGTAGTCATACAATGCTTCCATGTGCTGGTTCCCATAACTACATGCTGGTTTGCCTTGACATGCCGATTCATCTTGAATAAATATACCGCTTCACTTTGGCATATATACCGGTTCACACATATACCACTTCTCCCTTATCACATATCACATATTGACATCAATGACAACATACAATATCATTATGTCCTCATACCGGTTCACAAAATACCAACAGAAAGAAATTCCAAAGAACCAGAAAATTATGAAGAATTTGTTTATGTTCAACCGAGAATTCCTACTGAGAGAGTTACTGGAGAAAATGAAGATAATGTCCAGTTACCGAGTGATGAAGAAGATCATACAAGGCCTACCGAGCCTATATTAGCCAAATATGTCACAAGACATCATGCATGGTGTCAGATTATAGGAGATAAGAATGATCCAGTGATGACAAGGAACAAATTGAGATAGAACACGTCTGATATCTGAATTTGAACCGAGAATAGTAAAAGAGGCATTTAACAATGAAGATTGGGTAAATTCTATGACAGAAGAGATTGATCAAATCAAGAAGAATGACACATGGACATTGGTCCCAAGATCAAAGGACAAAAATGTAATCGATACAGAGTGGACTTTCAGAAACAAGCTAAATGAAAAAGGTGAGGTCATTCGCAACAAAGAAAGACTAGTTTGCAAAGGTTATGCTCAAGAAGAAGGAATAGATTATGGTGAGACTTTTGCACCTGTGGCTAGACTTGAGGGAGTAAGAACATTGTTGGCATATGCTGCTTTCAAAAATTTTAAGGTATATCAAATGGATGTTAAATCTACATTTTTGAATGGTATACTAGAAGAAGAAGTTTATATTGAACAACCTGAAGGATTTGTTGAAGACAGGAATAAAGATCAGGTATGTAAATTGAACAAAGCTTTATATTGTCTGAAACAAACACCTAGAGCATGGTATGAAAGACTGCACTCTTATTTGATCAAGATTGGATTTATAAGGACAAGTGAAAACAACAATATGTACATGAAGAATGATGAGGACAATGGAATACTGATCTCAGCCATATTTGTTGATGATATTATTTTTTGTGGTAATGATTCCCTATGCAAGAACTTTGGAAATGAAATGTGCAAAGAATTTGAGATGTCATTAATCGATGAGATAAAGTATTTTATAGGTTTATAGATACTGCAAATGAAAGATGAGATTTTCATTACTCAATCCAAGTACATAAAGGAAATCTTGAAGAAGTTTGGAATGGAGGATTCAAAACCTGTAAGTACTCCTATGACTACTAACTGTAAATTATCAAAGAATGATGAATCTGCATCTGTTGATGAGACACTTTACCGATCCATGATTGGAAAGTTGTAATATGTTGTTCACAGTAGACCAGATATAACACATGCAGTAGGTATTGTTGCAAGATTTTCTGTAGATCCCAAAGAAACCCATATGATAGCAATCAAGAGAATTTTTAGATACCTGAGAGGCACTAAAGACTATGGTTTAGTATATGAAAAGAGGAATGATTTTGATTTGAAAGTTTATACTGATGCTGATTGGGTAGGAAACATTGATGATAGGAAAAACACAAGTGGTGGAGCTTTCTTCTTGGGAGATAGACTAGTAAGTTGGCTTAGCAAGAAACAAGGATGTATTTCATAGTCAACAGTTGAAGCTGAATATGTCACTACAGCATTGAATTGTACCAATATTGCATGGATCAAACAACAGTTGGAAGGTATAAATGAGAAGGTTAGCGAGCTAGTAACTATATTCTGTGATAATACTAGTGCCATTAACATTTGAAAGAATCCGGTAATGCACTCTAAGACAAAAAATATCTCTATAAAGTATCATTATCTCAGAGAAGAAGTTCATAGCAGACATCTTCACAAAGCCACTGCCAAGGGACACTTTTGAGTATCTCAGAAGCAAGTTAGGGGTCCTACCCCTATCTTCTATTCACTGATAGAGTTCGGTGAAAGCATCAATTTGATGAATCTACAGAATATTATGTGTAGATTGATGCTGATTTATGCACTTTAGGAGGTTTTCTAAAGGTGTGCAGGAAAGGAGATTGTTGGCATTTCAATAAGGATATTGAGAAGGTTGTTGAAGATTATTGATATAACTGAAGAAGGATGATTACTGTCTTTATAATATTATTTTGTCATTGATGTCAAGAAATTGACTTTTTGATTCACTATGATGTTGCCATATCTTGAGAAGTATGTATTGATGAGAATTAAGATGTCGATAAGTGACACAGAAAGAATGTGATAATGAAGGGGAGAAATACGTTATTCAACAGGCAACTATTACCGTGTTAGACAATGATGAGATCATGTTGTTTTGATTGTTTTGATATCCTACATATGTTGTTGATTGTAAGGTTAATACTATACTATGTCACCAAGCAAAGAACCTAGTCGGTAAACCCTAAGGAACCTAGTCAGTAAACCCTAAGGTTATCGATATCAATTAATGACAGCAGAATGTCTACCGAGTAAAGTTTAGTATTTACCGAGTAACAACCGAGTTATGACAGATCGCATTGGATGGATAAAATAATTATTTAATGAAGGATGCTGATGAGCTGGAGATGAATAGATGATTGGTATGCCACACATGAAGTTTGTTAAGGATCTACGGCAATGGAAAATCAAGAGGAAGATCTACAACATAGATTGAATTGCAATAACCTAACACAAGTTCCTAGGAGGAATGCAAGTTCCAAGGTGAGGTAAAACATTTTTAGATCGAAGGATACATTGAATCTAGACAAGATTGATAATTTGATGGCCAAGATTGATCATGGGAAATGTGATCAAGGAGATTAAGCGGTTAGCAAATTGTTTATAAATAAGGAATTGTTGATAAACAATGTATGCGAGCAAGTGTAAGCACAGGGATGCTACATAGTGATTATCGAGCACAAAAGCCTGAAAACCTATTTGATTAATAGAGTAGGGAGCCCAGCAGAGGGATGAGATAAGTCCTATGACTAGATTGTTTTGAGCAAAGAAGAATCTATTTTAGCATTTTAGATGTGAAGTTTCAGATATATTTTTATTACTGTTATTTTGTAAAGTGACAGAAAATCTCTTAACCGAGTGGACTTAACAGTCTTATTTGTAAATTCTCTAGCAAGGTAACATTCTAAATGAGTGTTTGAAATCCTTTGACAAGGTCACTTCTAACAAAGTGAAGATCCTAATAGATCTGAGGGAAATCCCTTAACCAGGTCACATCTAGCAAAGTGTTTGTAATCTTTAACAGGATTTGCTTTTAATTGAGCATACTCTAGAAGAGTATATTTCTTAGTGGGTCCAAAATCCCACAGTGGTTTTTCCCTATTTGGGTTTCCACGTTAAATCTGGTGTTATATGTGTTATGATGACTATGTGTTTATGAGTTAACATGTTTAGCAATTTTTGGTTATATTGCTGAAGTATAAGTTACCGAGGTTGAATTTGTTGATTTTATGGAAGATTAAGTTTGTATGATTCACCCCCCCCTCTCATCTTGTTAGCTATTGGCATCAGTACTTTACATTTAGTATCAGAACTTAACAATTTTGACCTTGTGAAGTACACGGTTCTTCTGCTGAATAGGTATCTGTCTTTCCTGCTCTGCTTTGGCTTTACAAAGCTCACCAAATTCTATTAGTGCTTGCCCTTTCAATTTTGCAATGTCAACATTCAGCAACACAACAGGCTTTGACAGATCTATCTTAAAACTGTGTCTCTTTTCTTTCTTCTCCTTTGATAATGATGCCTTCACTGATTTAATGGGTACAATGGCTTTGGAGACAGGTCCTTCCTCGGTATGTTGCTCAGTAGAGGCAACACTTTTGTCAGTTCTTGTAGCCTCTGTTGTATCCTTCGGTGTTTCCTTGCTCAGAGTTTTAGTGGCAACTGTCTCGGTGCTTGATGGTACTTGGGAAGTTTTCTCATCGGTGGCCTATGAGGTAGATTCATCTTGTTTAGCTGTTTGACCATTTGTACCTTGATCTGTGTCTAGAGGGTTCTCGACTGAAACTTGTTGGGTGATTGGAGGATAGGACTTAACCTGTTCCAGAATTAATTCACTTGATACTAGTTTGGCATAGGCACTTCCTTCTATCATCTCTTCTTCATATGCTCTAGTGTCCATTACATCCTCATCCGACTGAATAGTGGAAGCAGGATCTTGCTCGGTGATGTCAACTATCTCTACTTCACCTTTTGGCTCTTCAGTCTGAATTCTGAATATTTCCTTCCATTTTTCTTTAGTTTCATTTTCAACTTCAAGATAGTGGCTATTCATCATTTTCAAGGCCCTTTGTTTTACTTGAAAATTTGTTTGGCAGTTTTTTAAACGATCTCTTATGTCATCTACTGACATATCTGGAAAGAGATGTACCAAAACTCTTTCTCTTATTTTCTTTTCTGAGTCCATAGCATATTTCCATCTATTATCAATATGTGAGTACAATGCTTTTGGAAGAAAACCAACCACTTCCAATGGAACTACTCGGAACTTTAGAAGTGTACAAATTATTGTCTCTTCTATTTACCTCTTCTCTTCTTCTATTCTAGAGTCATATTTCACATATCTAAATGACCCAAATCCACCATATTGCTTTAATTTTGCACAAAAATTGTCAACACTATGTACATCTTCCTTTGTGCTTTTTACAATCTGAAATTTATTTACATCTTCTGACTCTGTGTCACTTGCCTCTTTATTCAAAATTAGTCTCCTGGGCTTCTTTGTATAAGTTTTTGTAACCTTAGGCATTGCTACATTCTTTCGCTTCTTACCAGGTGACACATTAGATGATCTAGTGTTCGGTCGCTTTACTGGCGGGGTCAGTGATACCTTGGTTGTATCTTGTTTCTTTCTTTTCAAAATTTTGCCCTTTGGCAACTCGGTGCTTAGTGTAATTGTTGCTTCTTGAGCTTCAGATTCTTCCTCGATCGAAAGTTGATCATTATTCCTTCTTGCTAGCTTAGTAGGTGTGGAGGTAGAACCTTCTCCAAAATTTTCAGTTAAATCCTTGATCATTCTAGTGGCTTTTTTGGCAGCCTTTGGTACTACAATGCTCATTTTTACTTTCTCTTCTACCTCTTCATAGGTACCATATCTGATCTTGGTAGCATGCCTTGGAAGTGCTAAAAAGGCATCTATCTGCTGTTGAGCAATGTCAAAATCTATCTCATAACCCATAGGCGGTAAATATTGAGTCCTGGGTTCTATTGCATTGACATAACAGTAGTCGATATCCACTTCAAAGCATATAGTATCCTTGTACTTTTCCACTAGCTGAGGTGGAATCCTATACCTGCTATGCATCTTTTTGTGGAATATGTTGAAGTAATCATCCATTATCATATTGAGATTATCACCTAGCTGATTGATGGAATTATTTATTTGATGGGTGATTGGTTGGTGTAACTCCCAAACAATGTTACCGATTGATGGAAAGAATTTCTAAGAATAGAAGAACATACACACTAAGAGTGACCCAAACTTTAGTGTGTTGGTAGTATTATTTTTCTTCAGTTTCCTTATTGTATTGAGATTTTCAAAAAGATTCTTCAATAATACTTCACATAAATCAATTTGCATACCCTTTTTAACAATTTTATAGGCCAAATCTACAACTGCACGCAGTACACTATTTTCTCTTGCAGACTGGAAGAAACAATAACCAATAACCCTAATAACAAAATTGAGTTCTGCATCAGTCACATTGTTCAACTTAAGACCTCTACAATTAGACTCAACTCCTGTTAATGTTATCAATTCCTTCTATGAAATCATCTTTTGTGCTCGGGCATGGTCAAATATAGGGTATCCGGTTATCATGTGAATAATCTCCTTGGTGGTGTTGAAAGGCCGATCCTCTAACCACATAAAATCATCATGCACTTGGCTCAAGACAAATTTGACCCATTGGGGTTTGAAGATTTGAGGATAGGTTAGGGCTTCGGTCAATCCCTTAACTTTGATATGCTCATACTTGCTATCTAGAATTCCATCGGTGCACAATTCATCATACATATCCTTAATTTCAGTATGACCTAGCTCTTCAACTCGACATTTGGTATAAAATCTAACATCTTTGATCAACAAAACCCTATCCAGAATAAGAGAGAATGTAGTTTTCTCATCAGGTTCAGATGCCACTTTGGGAGGTAAGGTGCATTTCAGTGTAGGCTTTTCAATGGTCTCTACTACAATGGGTTTTTGTACCTTGGGAGCCATTTCAAACATGAAATTTTACTTACAAAATAGCTTAGGGTTTCAAATAACCAAAAAATGCTTCCAACTTAGTAAATACTATGCAAATATTTGCAACTAATTTTGATTGGTTAACTGCTGAAAATGCATTTTAGATTATGCTAAATACCTTGAATTCGCTCTTCGAAATGTTTGATCGCCTTTGATTCACTCTGCTCTGCACTTTGAAAACTAGTAAGTGAAAAATGACCACGCAAAGTACTTTAAATACCTCCTTTTGACCTTATCGAGCTTCGTACGTTTAGGTATAATAGGCATTAAATGCACTCGGTTCCACTAAACCGACTATCTCCCTTACAAGCTTTTTACCGACTAGATAGGTTAATACATTTACCGACTTCTCTGATAATTCAAAAGAATAGATAATATTTCAAAATTGTTATTGCATCTTAGCTATGCAGATTTTGGGAATTATGTTCATGATTAAATCGGAACTGTTAAGATCTAACCTTGTGAGAATGTAGTCCCTCCATACCTTTATTGATTAATTTGAAGTAGATGCACCTAACTCAGTAGGTAAGGTGCTTCCTTCATTAGTTGACACATTTTCCTTCTTTTTCCAAAATTTCTGTAATTTGCTTCTTATTTCCTCAGTATCCCCTCTAGGTTGATCTCTGTAGTCTTTAGCCAAGTGTCCAGCTTTGTGGCAATGAAAATATGCCATACTGAGATTTCTCCATGATCTCCTGTTGTTCATTCCAAACCTTATCATACAGTTTGCACTTATATGTCTATATCTTCCACAACATTCACACCATATTATTGTATTGTAATCCCACGGTACTGAAGTGTATTGTGGATTGAGATCTGTGTGAGTTCGGTAGCTTCTAGTGTTTGCTCAGTGTGGAGTCTACATATAGTTTTTCTACTTAAGCCAATATTTCTCGGTATTGTGTCCATATCTATTGCAATTTTTGCAAAACCCCTAGAATTTTTTCTTCTGATAATTGTTAACAGAATTTGTCCTACATTACTTAGATGTGTGACCACACTTATTGCAATTATAACAATAACCATCAAACCTAGTAACATTCAGTTGCTTACCTCTTCTGATCCAGCAAATGTTGGCAGTATGTCCTTATTTTCCACAATAGTTGCAAATAGGCTTCTTGTCCTTCATGTTATCTTTGTTTCCAACTTTCTTTGATGATTCTCATTTCTTAGTGGTGTTGATCCCTTTCTCGGTAGAGTTGTTTCCTTTGTAACTGAGTCCTGTAGATTTGTTGGGTGTTCTCATATTTAGTTGCTCATCCAACATTCTCGATGCTTCATAACTTTTCTTTAGTGTTTCTTTTGACTTCTTTTCTGCTTCAAGTTCATCGGTCAATCTTGATAATTCAAGTTTCAATGCTTGGTTCTCATTTTCCTTTAGAGTAGCTTCATGATATGCATAATCCAATTGATCAGACAGATTATGTTGAACTTCAGTCATCCTTGATATTTCATCATTCTTTTCAGACACCATTGCTTCTAGCTGTTGTTTTTCTCCTTCTATATTTCACATATTATCTTCAGTTGTTCTCAATGCATCAAGATTTTTAGTCATCTATGTGCTGAAATATTCATGTTCCCTTCTCATTGCTTTTAGTTGTTCATTAAGTGCTTTGTTCTTTTCTTTCAACTATGCAATCATTTCTTCAGATTCTTCTGAAATGCTATTCTCAGATGATGTCTCAATTTGTTCCACCAACTCTTGTGAGTCTTGTAAGTCATCAAACAACCTTCTTCTTACTTTCAATGACCTTTACATTTGTCTTTGCATATCTACAATCACTTGATTAGCATGATCCAATTCTTCTTGAAGATTCACAATTCTGCGTGATTGTTTATAGCCTTCCATTGATAGGATCTTTCTCTTTAGGATGTTAATCCCTTTACCAAGAATTGCACTCTGATACCAATTGTTAGGTCCAACTAGGAAAGCTAATGTACTGAGAGGGGAGGGGTGAATCAGTACTTCAAAACTTTTCTCAAAAAACAATTTTACTGATAAACACAAACTAAGTATTGCTAATCTCATAAATATGTAATACTGAAGCATAATCATAGAAATAACATCCATAAAAATTTCACTCCATAACACAAAGATTTTTGGTCATGCAGAAACTCTTGGTTAGAGAGAAAAACTACGGTGGGGATGGCACCCACAACTTCACTATTGCAGTAATCAAGATTGCTCGGTTAGAGCTACATGTTTAGCTATTTCTGATAGCTTACCCTGTTAGGAGTATAAAGATCTTTAGATCTACCTTGCTAAAGGATTTTATAAACACTTTTACAAAATGACGTACCTAGTTAAAGGCTTTACAATTTATAGACTTTATTAGAGTCTTTTACCCTGTCAAAGGTTTCTAACACAACTTAAATAATTCAATCGAAATCTTTACAAAATATCTACAACTTCACATCTGAAATGTTATAGCAGACTCTATGTGCTCAATATAAAATTACCTTTCTCATGGCATTCCTCGGTAATTGATAAATCAAATTGGTAACCAACTTTTGTATACTTTGTCCCTTAAACTATTCTCTGAAACCTTCTCGGTAACCTCTGAATATCTCTGTCAATCTTCTTTCATTACTATATCATCACATCGTATCTTCTCTCATGATTTTTCATTTTCATCTCATACCATATTCTCAAATGATTCTGTTTATATAGATCTCTGAGATGCTGATCTGTTCATGCTTTGATCATACAAACATGTTTTATTGAATGAATAAACATAGAAATTATGTCATTGGATATTCTTCCTCAAAATCATACAAAATCTTTAAATGCAATTTCCTATGTAATAACGGTTTCATCTTCTCGACTCTTGTAACATGTTTCACATGTGTGTCCACGTTCATTGAATCTGGTAACACGTTTCCACTCAGTTCAGATTAACTCGGTATACCTTCTTTGTTGATTGGTATACATTCTGTATTCATCTCGGTTCATAGCTTGGTGTATATTATCTCGGTGACTCGTCTTTCTTCTGTAACCGACACTGGTAGCCTTGGTATTTATTGACTATACTTTTCAATAGCATTAACCGACTAGAGTATATAGGATGACTTTGGGCATAAAACTAATGACAACTTAGTAAATAGTAACACTTCTTTATCGACAGATATGTGGAGTTTTCCACTTCATCGGCGAAGCATTTATTGCAGTTGTAAGTTAATTTTTGGTTATAAAGGCATTGTAAGTTCTCATTTCAATTCACCAAGCATCCAAGCATTTGAAGAGAGCGAAATTGAGAAAAGGTATTCTAAAGGCAAAGCAACAAAGGTATTTCAGAGCAGTCAAGGATTTATCAGTTAAAAGGTATTTATCTTTCGCAATGGTATCTTCATCTTCTGTTCTCGAATTCATTGCAAACCCTACCATTGTGGAGAACATAAAATGACCTAGACCCATTTTTAAGATCATTCCTAAGATAGAAAAAGTAGATCACTCTATTGGCACATTCTCTAAAATCTCGAAGGGAGTCACGTTTGCTGAAGACCCTAGGGCATACATACAATGCAACATAGAGAGCTTAGGAATTGAAGATTTGATGTGTTGGTATTTTGGTATGGTTTTGTCATTGATGTCAACACCTACTAAACACTTATCAACTCTGGCACTTTGGAGAATTAGAAACATTCATCGACAAGCAAATGACTCATGCAAAATCACCTGTATCTGGTACACCAACAAGATATAATGATCACCGACACTTGGAATGATATGGAAAACACTTGGTAATGTCGAAGACATCATTTGGACATCTTGTCCTAGAGTTTTATTTATTGGTATATTCATATTTGCATATTTGTTGTTACCGGCAAATGGGTCCAGGTTTACACTAGCAAGTTTATCTTTTCCAAATCAGCATGGCACGCTATGGAGATGATTAATTATTTTTGTAAATGCATTAAGACGACATGTTCAATCGGTTATTGCATCGGATATTGTATTGTTTATAAAATATTTTTATTGTAATATCTTGTAGAGCCAACCTACTAAAATTGGTCTTAGGTTATGGTATAAATGTAAGATCTTATCTGTAAGATCAAATGTGGAATGCAAAAAAGGATTGTGTGAAGGTATATACGAGAATAAGCAGAGCTATACATGTAGACATCATTTGAAGAGTGAAGGAGGGTTTTTGTGAAGACAATCATAGTTACACCGGTACTGAATCTAGCATATGAAGATGCTATTTTGTGCAGTACATTCTTATTGGATTTAACCATCCAACTGTAGTCAGTGTGACTCCTATTTGTGATTGAGCAGTGAGCTCTAGGCACTTGGCCTTTCTGCATGTGTAGACCCCATTTATGTACACTTACTATCTGCAGTAGTATCATCTGATTGTGGGTAAGGTTGCCCACCATGGTTTTTCCCCTTACAAGGTTTCCACATACAAATATTGGTGTTATGTGTTGTGGATGACTTTGTGTTTATGTTTCATGCACTAATCCTTACTGGTATAGAAAATAACTATTAAAACTGTCTACCGACATATTGAACTAGTTTACCGGTATTAAGCATTAAATTGGTTAAGTTGTTTTTGGTTTGAATTTATTAGACAACTGATTCAACCCCCCCTCTCAGTTGTCTTCGGGACCTAACAATTGGTCTTAGAGCCTAGTCCTCTTTTGCAAAAAGTTTAACAGCTTGAGGAGATCCAATGTCTACTAATTATTTTAGGAAGGATAGTCCTAAACTTGATGGAACCAACTATGGCATATGGAAGATCAGAATGGAGACACATCTAAATTAAATTGGAAAAGACATCTGGGATATTACAAAGAATGGTTATACTGCTCCTACTCAGAGTCAGCCCACTCTACCCAACTTGACTAAAGATGAGAAAAATGATTGCAAAGCAAGAGAAGCACTTTTGAGCATATTATCAGATCAAAAAATCATGGGACTATTAGATAGGTCTACCGCTAAAGCTATTTGGGATCATTTGGAAAAACTAAATGAAGGAGATTCCATAGTCAAAATTGCAAAACTTGAAATCTTCCAGGTCAGGTATGAACATCTGAAAATGGAAGAAGATGAAAGGATTTCTACTTTTATGGAAAGAGTAAATGAAATTGTTTTGGGTATTAAATCTTGTGGAGGAACCTTAAGTGAGGATGAAATTGTGTCAAAAGTTTTAAGAGGATTGCCACTGGCATATAAAATGAAAGTCACTACTATAAATGTGTTAAGAACAATGCCTAATACATCAGTTACTAGGGATACATTAATTGGGAAACTTTCATCTTTTGAAATTGAAGAATTTGGTCCTGTTGCTACTATAAAGACATATTTGGCCCTTAAAGCATCAACATCATCTATTCCATCATTTGACAAATCTGATTGGAAAGCCTTTTATGCAAGAGAACTTGAAGAAAGCAGGAAAGAAAATGAAGAACTTGAAGAACTTGAAGCACTATTTGCAAGGAAAATGCCTAAAGGTCTAGTTGGAAGTAAGTATGAAGGTAAAGCACCCTTTAAATGTTTTAACTGTAATAAGATTGGTCATATGGCTTCAAGATGCCCTTATAGACATGCTAGACTAAGAGAAGAAGCTAGAAGAACATACAAGCCTAACCTTGAATATCAAAGATACAGATTTAAGAAGAACAAAGACAAATCTTGTTACATTGCTGATGAAGGTGTGACTGATGATTCTGATGAGGATCCAGTAGACAATGGATAGGTTTTTGTTTCTATAATAGAAGATCAACCGACAACTACTGCTCAACCGGTAGAACAAGCCCTAGCAGCTAAAGTTGAAGTAAAGGATGAATGGATCATTAACTCAGGATGCTCACATCATATGATAGGAGACAAAGGTAAATTCTTGAACTTTCAAGAATACAATGGAGGTTTAATAAGATTTGGAGATGACAAAGCCTGCTCAATCAAAGGTAAGGGTACAATATATCTTGATGGTAAGCATAAAACTGACAATGTTTACTATGTTGAAAGATTAAAGCACAATCTTTTGAGTGTTGGTCAATTAGTTGAGAAAGAATTTCAGTTACAATTTAAAAATGGAAAATGCAAAATCATGAATAGAACTGGTTTGGAAATTGCAACCGGTAATCAAACTAGAGGTAATATCTTTCATTTGAATAACAGTGAAAAGACATGTTTGATTGCACATATAGATGAAAGTTGGTTATGGCATAAGAGACAATGTTATGTAAACATCGATTGCATGGTAAAGATCAGTACTACTAAGGCAGTTAGAGATCTACCTAAAATTGTCAAACCTCATAATACTGTATGTAAGGAATGTCAATTTGGAAAACAAGTTAAAGCTAGTTTTAAAAGTATTCCAGAAAAATCCAATAATGCTCTTGATTTGATTCACACTAATTTATGTGGTCCAGCTAGAACTAAAATCTTACAAGGTGATAGATATTTCATGCTAATCATTGATGACTATTCTAGAATGTGTTGGGTTACTTTTCTCAGAGAAAAATAAGAAGCACTTGGAAAGTTCAAACTGTTCAAAGTAATGGTAGAAAATGAAACTAGTAAGAAAATGAAATGTCTAAGATCAGATCAAGGAGGAGAATTTATATCTAAGGAGTTTAATACATTCTATGAAGTAAATGGAATCAGAAGACAGCTATCAGCACCTCAGACACCACAACAGAATGGAGTTGTTGAAAGGAAAAACAAAACTATCTTGGATGCAACAATAAGTATGTTATCAAAAGCAAATGTACCACATGTATATTGGAGGGAGGCAGTCAGTACAACGGTCTATACATTCAACAAAGTTCACATCAAAGGTGAAACCGGTAAGACCTCTCATGAACTATGGTTTGGTAATACTCCTACTCTTAAATATTTTAGAATTTTTGGAAGTAAATGTTATATTAGAAGAGATGAGTACATTGGAAAATTTGATCCTCGAAGTGATGAAAGAATATTTCTTGGTTATTCATCTAAGAGCGAGGCATATAGATGTTTTAACAAAAGATTGCAGAAAATTGTTGAAAGTACAAATGTAAAGATTGATGAACAATTTAGAGGAACTTCAAGGTATATAGACTCTGAACTGACAACAGAAATTTTGACAAATGAACCTACACTGAATCCACCAGTATAGAATGAAGATCTAGTTACCCCAGTATCATCTGAGGATTCCACTATAACTGAGGAACATGAGCAAACAAAGACACCCCGGTATGTAAGACTGAAACATTCTGAAGATCAGATAATTGGAAACAAGTTTAAAGGAGTTATGACAAGAGGAAGATTGACAAATGAAGAGGTATGTCTTATTTCTCAAATTGAACCATCATCTATTAATGAGGCATGTGAAGATAAATTTTGGATTAAAGCTATGGAAGAAGAATTAGAACAAATTGAAGAAAACAACACTTGGACATTAGTTCCCCAGCCTAAAGATAAAAATGTAATTGGAACCAAATGGGTTTTCAGAAACAAACTTAATGAAGATGGTAAGGTTGTCAAAAATAAAGCAAGACTAGTGTGTAAGGGATATTCTCAGAAGGAAGGAGTTGATTACAATGAAACCTTTGCACCGGTAGCTAGAATTGAGGCAGTCAGATTATTTTTGGCTTTTGCAGCACACAACAGCTACAAAGTTTATCAAATGGATATTAAATGCGCATTTTTAAATGGAGATCTTGAAGAAGAAGTATACATTGAACAACTTGATGGATTTTCTTTGACAGATGACAATGATATGGTTTGCAGGTTAAGAAAAGCTTTGTATGGATTGAAACAAGCTCCAAGAGCTTGGTATGCAAGACTAGATAAGTATCTTTTAAAGATTGGTTTCACTAAAGGAAATGCATACAACAATTTATATTACAAAGTAACTAATGATGACATCTTGATTATAGGAGTATTTGTTGATGATATAATCTTTGGAGGAGAAGATGGATTATGTAAAGAATTTTCTATTAAAATGCAGCAAGAATTTGAAATATCTATGATTGGAGAAATAAAATTCTTTTTAGGATTGCAGATTTCACAGACTGATAAAGGTATATTCTTGAGTCAATCCAAATACTTAAAAGAGTTACTAAAGAAATTTGGGATGGAGAACTCTAATCCGGTAAGCACACCTATGACAACAAATGACAAATTATCACTAAGGGATGAATCTACATCTGTTAATCCAACTAGAAACAAATCTATGATAGGAGGTTTACTGTATTTGACACAAACCAGACTTGATATTATGAATGCAGTATGTATTGTTTCAAGATTTCAAAGTAATCCTAGAGAAAATCATGAATCAGTAGTAAAAAGGATTTTCTGGTACTTACAAGGCACTATAAATCTTGGATTATGGTATCCTACAGATGAAAAATTTGAGTTATGTGCATACACAGATGCAAATTGGGTAGGAGATGTGGATGATAGAAAAAGCACCACCGGTGGAGCATTCTTTCTTGGAAACATTTTAGTTTCTTGGTTGAGTAAGAAACAAAGTTGTACATCTTTATCAATAGCAGAATTAGAGTATGTTGTAGCAACAACTAACTGTACACAGGTACTATGGCTTAAGCAAATGTTGAAAGACATAAAGGTAAAATGCAAGGAACCTATTACTATCTATTGTGATAACACTACAACAATTGATATATCTAAGAATCCGGTATTACATTCTAAAACCAAACATGTTTCTATCAAACTAAATTTTCTAAGGGAAAATGTTGAAGCAAAGGAGATAAAACTGGTTTATGTGAATACTAAAGAGCAGATTGCAGATATCTTTACTAAACCTCTACCTAAGAAGACTTTTGAATATCTCAGAGATCAACTTGGAGTCATACCACCACTGGTAGAGACTTAGATGGTTGATGATTGTCATCAACCAATAGAATTAATAGAGAAATCTTCTATTTCGGTCTTTGATGGCAAGCTACTTCTCAGGGGGAGTAGTTGGTATATTGAATTGATTGGTATTTTGTATTTGAACTTGGCTTGGTAAGATGTTTTGTTGTAACTTTGACATTTGATGTCAAAGGGGGAGAGATTGGTATGGAAAAACTTTGAAAAACACAAGGAAAACACATGTTGCTCCTAGGAGGAGAGATTGTTCTTTGGGAGAGATTATTACTCTCCGTATCTGAATTTTGATTTCTGGTTATGACCTTTTTTTGAGATTGTTGGTTTTTGGTATTTGGCATTTCTGTTTTGGCACTTTGATGGTTTTTCCATCTTGTGTTTCCATCAATGCCAAAGGGGGAGATTGTTGGTATTTTGGTATGGTTTTGTCATTAATGTCAACACCTACTAAACACTTATCAACTCTAGCACTTTGGAGAATCAACAACATTCACCGGCAAGCAAATGACTCATGCACAGTCACCGGTATCTGGTACACCGAAAAGATATAATGATCACCGACACTTAGAATGATATGGAAAACACTTGGTAATGTCGAAGACATCATTTGGACATCTTGTCCTGGAGTTTTGTTTATTGGTATATTCATATTTGCATATTTGCTGTTACCGACAAATAGGTCCAGGGTTACACTGACAGGTTTATCTTTTCTAGATCAACATGGCATGCTATGGAGATGATTAATTATTGTTGTAAATGCATTAAGATGACATGTTCAATCAGTTATTGTATTGTTTGTAAAATATTTTTATTGTAATATCTTGTAGAGCCGACCTACTAAAATTGGTCTTAGGTTATGGTATAAATGTAAGATATTATTTGTAAGATCAAATGTGGAATGCAAAAAAGGATTGTGTGAAGGTATATGTGAGAATAAGCAGAGCTATACATGCAGGCATCATTTGAAGATTGAAGGAGGGTTTTTGTGAAGACAATCAAAATTACACCAGTACTAAATCTAGCATATGAAGATGCTATTTTGTGCAGTACATTCTTATTGGATTTAACCATCCAACTGTAGTCAGTGTGACTCCTATTTGTGATTGAGCAGTGAGCTCTAGGCACTTGGCCTTTTTGCATGTGTAGACCCCATTTATGTACACTTACTATCTACAGTAGTATCATCTAATTGTGGGTAAGGTTTCCCACCATGGGTTTTCCCCTTACAGGGTTTCCACGCACAAATATTGGTGTTATGTGTTGTGGATGACTTTGTGTTTATGTTTCATGCACTAATCCTTATCAGTATAACAAATAACTATTAAAACTGTCTACCGACATATTGAACTAGTTTACCGATATTAAGCATTAAATTGGTTAAGTTGTTTTTGGTTTGAATTTATTAGACAACTGATTCACCCCCCCCTCTCAGTTGTCTCCAGGACCTAACATGATGAACATGTAAATGAATGTAATCACTGATAAGAATGGGGTAGTGAAACCAGAACACAAGGTAATTGAGGATTTAGGTTTCATTGATATCCTCCATATGCAATAATTCTCAGATGAAACTGTCCACTATGTTCTTAGCAGGGTTCATGGGGAGTTTATGTGGTTGGACTCAATTTTTAAGATCACTAAGGAAGCTATAAGGGATATTACTGGTTTACCCTTCACTGATAGTAGGCCTGACAAGAAGAAGAAAATGCCTAACAAAGAGGCTATGAGCTTAACCGACCCTACATTTGACAACCGGTCACTTAGGGTCAATGATATAAAGGATAAAAATGTTAAATTTGCTAGCATGGTCATTGGTTATAAAGTTGGTCATAAAAATAGGTTGAATTTTGTGTCAAGTTCATGCATTCATAGTGCACATGAGATGATATTAAACAATGCAAATATTGATATCTGTGAATGGTTAAAGGATGAACTGTTATAGAATTTTCATAAGATCAAAGGTGATAAGAAAGGAACCTTTAAATTTGGAAGTCTGATTGTGTGTTTAATGCTTTACTTTTCAAAAGAGATTCTCGGTATAGGACACAAGGATTTTGCCTATGATATATCTATTGAAAAATAGATAAAGGAGGCAATTACCGGTATAGGATCTGATGGTGATGAGCTGGTAAAAGACTATTTCAAGAATTTCCAAGCTAAAATGAGACAAAGGGAAAGGATTCCCCAAAGCATTGTGGATAAATATGATAAACAGATATTCTTTGTAGTTAAAAGTGATGAAATCTGGATGGAGGCACTTAGACCTAGAACTATCTGGATTACAAAAATGGGATATGAGGTGGATTCTCACATCTTAGATTCATATACTAGAATACTCATAGATGCTCCACCGGAACCTTCAGAGGAAATTTTTGGAAATGCAAAAGCAATTGAGAAGGATGTAGACATGCAAAAGAAAAGGAAGAAAAGAGAGAAACTAATGAAAGATGCTTCTAAGTTGGCAAAGGATGTTAGAGAAGGATTGATGAATCTTGGCGGTATTGCTTCTAGTGTGACAAAAAGTCAATTAGAACAGAAATAGGTAGCTCACATTTCCCCTGTGGTTACTTCATCTGATTCTAACACTGATCAAACAACTGAATTCAAGAGACTGGATAGGAAGAAAAGAAAACCTTCACCGGTACTTGCTCCATCTCCCAAGAAGTCAAGGACACAGAGAAAGAAACAACAGGCTGTAAGAGGGCCCAGTGGTCCGAAGAAGAAAGTGACTTCAAAGAAGAAATCTGAACCTAAGGCACCAGATACTCTTTCATCAGAAGAGTTGATCAATGAAATCACCCAAGAAGGTAACCTTGGTAATGTGAATAAAATTTATCATTCTTTCAAGGATTCAGATAAGGAAACCAAAGAAGAAAGTTTTATTTTGTATCTAAACATATATAAGAAGGTTCTTATAGAAGTCATAGATGTTTTGCCAAATGATTTATACTTAAGGTTAGAGGCTAAGAGAATGTCAATAATGGAGATATACAAGAAATTAAGGGTAGAAGATCTACTTGTTGTGCATCCTGTTAACTGCAAACATGAAATTGATGATTTAATATCAGAGGCTAACATAACGGTTTTTGTAAGTGGTCATCGACAAGTCAGTCTTATGGCTGACAAAATTAAAGAAATAGCAAATGAAATGACAAACAAGTGGGATATATTTTTTGTGGAAAGAGAGAAGGACAGATAGAAAGTAGGCAAATATTTTGCTAAAGTATATCAAAAGGTTGATAAGGGTAAAGGAAAAATTGGTAGTGTACTTGATATCATGGTCAAGGATAGCCTTCCTCCACTGGCTCAAGACACCCCACCAATAAGTGTAGAGGCACTGGCACAAATTGATGATCAACCTAAAGAGAAGGCAAAGGAAATGACAAAAGATGACACTAATCTAGAATTAGACATTCTTTTTACTATAAATGTGGACACTCAGGACTTTAACATTGTCATGGCTAAGGAAACAACTGAAGTTAAGAAAATAGAATCCATTCCTAATGATACTCAGCTTAACATTGAGAAACCAGTAGAATCAAAAGTAGAAGCACAAACTAAAACTAGAACAGGGCATGAATAGAGTATATCTGGACCAATAGTCAACAAGATAGTCAGTAAGGATGATAGTAAGGATTAAAATAAGGTTGAGAACAAAAGTGAAAATAAGGAATAATCAATGAATAAAGAAGAGGTTAATGTTAGGACCTAGAGGCAATCGAGAGGGGGGGGGGTGAATTAGTTGTCTATTAATTTCAACCCAAATATAACTTAACAAAACTTAGTGCATAATACCGGTTGTAGACGTCTAAAAATGGTCAACGCTTGTGGAGTCATACTTTAACATTTATGCATTGTCTTATTTTAGGGTTCTTGCATCGCATTAACATTTCTTCTATGTTGCGCACTTGGTCTTTATCATTTGCGAGCATCGAGTCCTTCTTCTGCATTCCTCATTTTTATTGCTTTCAAATTAGGTCTTGTCGATAGCAATCTTCAGTCATGATTTTGGTTGATCTTATCCTGTCGCATCATGGTGCGTGCTCATTTATCATCATTTTGGACATCATCAATCCTAATCGATGATAGAATTAGGGTTTTGTCCTCTTGTTAGTCTTTCAATCATCTTTAGCTTATTAGTAATCATTTGCGATTATCAACTTGTCAATCTCATCATTTTGTGATAGATTCATCATTGATCCTTGTCCTTGTCAATCTCGTCATTTTGCGATCGATTCGTCATCGATCCTTGTCCTTGTCAATCTCGTCATTTTGTGATCGATTCGTCATCGATCCTTGTCCTTGTCAATCTCATCATTTTGTGACCAATTCATAATTGATCCTTGTCCTTGTCAATCTTGTCATTTTGCGATCGATTCATCATCGATCCTTGTACTTTTCAATCATGTCAATTTGGATCGATTAGTCATTGTTCCTTGTCAATTGTTGCCTATCAATTTGATCTCCTTGTCAATCTTGGTCAATTTGTCATTGATTTTTGTCAGCCAATCTCAATCACTTATCAACATTGGTCCTTTGTCAATCAGAATCATGATCGAACCTACATTAATTTCTTATTGTCTTGACCTAATTCCTTGTCCTCTTATTTCTAGGGTTTTATGATTTGTTCATTTAATCCTTTTCTTCTTCTTTATGGGTTAAATAAATCTATTTATTTAGTCCTAGGTCTCTTTCATGAATTAATTAATGGATGAAAACCTATTAATTAATTCACCTAATTTCTATTTCTCCTATTTTCTTTAATTTTTCTAATATTTCCTCTAAATTCATTCCCTCATTTTCTCCTATGTTTATTCTTCCATTTGTTGCAATCATGTAAGCTATTTTCTCTCTTCCCTTTTGTCATGGGAATGGCATTTCAATCTTGTCATAATTTGTTATACATCTTGCATATCAAATTGTCATACATTTGTCATAATTTTGCCATTCTTGATTTGAATTTCCTTTCAAATCTCTTCATGCTAATCTTGTCCTCTCTCCAATTTGTCTATAAATTGGATGATTTTCTTCAATGAAAAAGATCGATCAACCATGCTTCTAGTATCCCCACGCTATCAAAATCAATCTTGCTTCATGCTTTTGCACTTGTTGGTGAGATCCACATAAATCCGCTATTTGGAGGAGAAAGGAGAACAATGGAGGTCAAGGAAGGAGTTTTCTTCATATGGTTTGCATGTTTATGTTGAAATCTTGCTTTTTCTTCTTCTATTGCATGTATTGGGATTTCTTTCATATCTTGTTAGTTTTTGTGGTTACCTAATATAGTTTATGAATCTTATGCTCAAATTCCCTATTACATTTTCTGGTGAACCCGATGTGAACTAACCCCTTAACCATGTTTTGAGTGCTTTTGAGCTATTTGCAGGTGAAAAACTCAAGAAATAGGGTGACTCGGAGCTCTCTGAGAACTTCTGTGCCTATGTTGATGGGTTTTGCACCTGTGTTGAGGCATTCTGTGCCTATGTTGAGGCCTTTACACCTATGTTAATACTTCTGCGCCTATGTTGATGGGTTATGTGCCTGTGTTGAGGCATTCTGCGCCTGTGCAAGGCCAGAAACAGAGGTGAAATCAGTTATTTTTACTTGCAAATTTGTTTGTTTTCATTCTGTTTCTTGCATTCTTGTTTTTCTTTGGTGCTAATTCTCTATGTAGCATCTTGGCGTTACATGTGACGAAGACTAAAATGCAACTACTAATGAATCTTATGCAGGACGTGGTCAAAGGCTCTCATTAAAACATCTTGCTTGTGATTTTTAAAGTAGTTGCACATTTCATTTCTTAAAGGTTAATGAACACCGTACATGCTTTGTCTGTTTTTAATTTGATTGCATGTTTTAACCCCTAGAACTAGGCCTGCCTCCCAATTTGCTTGGCACTTCGCACAGGCATTGGTGAGAGGGAATGACCCAAAGTGGTGATGGGAAAAATCCAAGCTCTTCTTAACCACTCTAAATAACTGTGGATGCAATGAAAGTTGTAGACAATGGGTGCTGGAATGGTATTGCGATGATTTATTTGTGGGATCAATACCCACCCGAACGGATGCCCTTACTAGAATCTCTTGTTTTTAGATGCCAAAATCCTTCTATCTGTTGGCTCAGGCGTTGTGATACACGCATGCCGAAGACACCTCTCATGTACTCCTCAGTTAGAGATAGAAAGTTCTTGGGAAGTGATGCCCCTTGAACTTGAAGCTTGGTATGCCCGAGAAGTGAGTACACTGTAAGGGGGAGCCAGTGCTACCAAGCGTCTAGCTATCCGGCTGAGTGTTGTATTTTATGGTTAGAGGATTCAACAGATATTGCCCTTGCCAGCCATAGGATTTGTTGTGAATGTGCTTGATTGTCTTGAGTCAAAGTCAAACAAACATTTTTGTCTTCCGTGATTGTCAAAAGTTAAATCAAAAACAAACTTTCAAAAGTGCTCATAATCAACTTGGGTTTTCAAAATCAACAACCTTCAATTCAAAACAAAATCCAAACAAAAGTCCAAATTTGTCCAAGTATTCATCCAACATTTGAACATGGCTTGTCAAAACATTGAATATCTTTGTTTCAAAATTCATGTCACTTTAGGCTAGGTTTTGCATAGTCCAACTTAGGTCCTAGGACATATTGTCATCTCCCTCCATTTTAGTCCTTTTCATTGCAAGCGTCCTCATTTTTCACTTAGGTTCAAAATCATTTTCCCTAAGTTTGCATTTCATTGTCATATCCAAGATAGATTTCCATTTAGGTGACATTCGTGCATTATCCTTGTCATGCTAAAATTAGGTCTTGCATAGGTTGCATTTTGCATATTCCAAGTCATTGGTCTTTGCATATTCTTATCATTGTATTGTCATCTTATCTTGGCTTCATCTTGTCATATCATATCCTTAGATCATTTTCATGTCATATCCTAAGTCATTGTCATAATCATTGCCTTCTTACATTTAGTCTCAAAAATTTGGTTTGTCAAACTTGAAAAATCAAAACTTTGGATGATACCCTAAGTTGTTGTTAAGGAGTCTTGACCTTGTCTAAAATTTGTCCTTTCATTAATATCATTTTTGTCAAACCTATCTTAGTATCCAAGCATATAGGTGAGACATTGTCAATTTGTCCTATTGTCATTTGGTCCTTTGTCCTTTAAGGTCTTGACTTCATTTCAATTTCCCAAGGTTGTGTCTTTAGCTTTGCATTTCAAAAGTTTGTCTCCAAAAATTCAAAAAGTCCAAAAACATTAAGTTGCATTGTCATCCTTTTAGGTTGCATTTGTCAATCCCAAAAATATTGCATTTGCATAGTGATATGCCTGTTGAAACAAGGTCAAAATCTAAGAAGATTGGCAAACCAACATATCAACCCATTGGCAACGTATCAAACTCATAGTTTCAAACATTACAAATTGAAGGTTCAACAAACACATCATTACCACAATATGGAATGGTTCAACTTGGACCACCTCCATTATATGAGCCAGTGTTTGTACCCATGAAATCGGGACATGGGAGTGTTCCACCATCGCCAAGTGAAAATGCACCTTTTGACTAGAATCAACTAAACCTACAACATGAAATTCAAACTCAAACATTACATGAGGAACAAACTCTTTCACAACTATATCCAACCCAACAACAAGGAAATATTGGTCAAACTTTTTATGATGAAACAAGTCTCCAAATACAAAAACTAGAGGAGAAACTAGCCCAAGAAACAAAGATCATTGAACAAAAGGTGAAAAATAGTGAGAAGATTAGATCCCAAATGTCCAAAACATTTAAAAAATTTCAAGGTCCAAACCAAACTTTGAGCCAATTGATGTAAGATCTCTTATTGAACAATCAAACATACTAGCTCTCCTCTCACAAATAGAGATGATGAAACAATTTCAAGAAAAGACACAACAACATTATTCAAGAACAAGAAGGTGTTTACTATCAATCAGATTTTCAACCATCACAACCAATTGTTCAACATTTCCAACAGACACAACCAATGGTCCAACATATACAACCAACACAACCAATGGACCAATTTCAACAATATGTCCAACCAACTATACTATGTCCACAAATAGTTCAACCAATGGTGGAATATCAACAAATTCAATCAACATATCAATGTCAACAACCACAACCAATCATTCAAAAACAAAGGTTGCAGCACACACCAACCCAAGTTTCAAACATGTCAGAACAATTGAACCAAGTTTAATATCAAAACATGACATCAAACCAAGACCAAATTCTTGCCAATAAAGTTAAAAATATAAATCCAATCATGTCAAAACCTTGAAAGAAAGGTGGCATTATTACAAGAATATAAAGGAAATTACCAAGTGAGTTCTTTGAGGAAGATCAAGATAATACACTTATGTCTATCAATGTCTCATCCCCCCACAAACAAATTGACTCTCCAATGGCATCTATCCCTACACCTTTAGAAGTTTCACAAGAACCTTAAATATTGTCCTCATCAAACAATACACCCAAGGATGAAATTATCCAAGGGCTATCCATAATTGATTGCCAAGATAATCCAATTCATGATGCACATCCTTGTCATGTTTCAAAAATACAAGACCTAATGCCACTAGCACTTTATTGCCATTACCTGTTTTAGAGGACCCCATTCAAAGTCCCTCTTCCTCATTTTCAAGCATTGATTCCTTGCCAAAATCCATCACAAATGTTCAAAGTGCATTTCCTTCATGCCAAAACATTGATTCCTTGTCAGAATCCCCCATGCATATCCAAAGTCCAACCCCATGTCAAGAGGATAATTTAGAGCATGAGGAAACGTGTCCTAAAAAAGATCAAGATCAAGATCCTGAAACCTTATCATCCCATCCAATTGTTGACCAGGACCCCATGTTCCCAGACACTCATGATGATTCCCCTATTCTTTTCCATCCTATCCAAAGTCCTATTGACATTCCACTTCCTAAGAAAGATCAAGATATCCCTTCCATCCTTTCCGATGATCCCATTAAAAGTCAAGAGCAAAGCACCTTTAAAGAGGATTCTAATGATCTTCCTCCTTGTCAAGATCAAATTATTCCTTTAAATCCTCCACAAGATCCTTTTGTTCCTCCATCTCCTTGTCTTAATGCTCCATATACACTCCAAGATCACATTTCTTTTGATGATCCCATTATTTCTCCCATTCCATCTCTTGAAGAGCCTGTCATCGAACCATGTCCACTACACAATCCTAGTCCCCCTCATGATCCTAATCCCCCTCATGTTTCTAATGTGTCAGTGCAAGATGTTCATGAACCCTCGACATGCATAATGGGTTCTTCCATTTTGGTGCAATCTGATCTACTTCAAGATCTCATTATTTCTCTGATATCATATCCACATCATAATGGACTTGCCTCTTCCTCTAAAAGAAAAGAGTATCCTACAAGTCAAGATATTCATAAAGGCCAAGGGGTAGACCTTCACAAGAAAGAACTCCTTAATATGAAAGAAAATGTTAAGGGTCATGTCTACACAACTCACTCTCAAGGCGTTGGTATCCCTCTATCAAAATCAAAACATACACCTTCCCCACCATACTTTCCATCCATCTTAGGTCCTTATATTCCTTCATCCTCTATGCAAGGTTAGAAAAGGCACACATCCTTGAGTAAATTTCATCAATCCAAAAGAACTCCATTTCATTCATATCCATCCATGAATTCCTTTCCCCCTCCAAGCAATTTGGATGCCAAGTATAAAAGTCATAAGTCTAGAAATCCACATGTATTCAAGGATCAACATGTCCAATATAATCGACATGTCAAAACAAAGAAAAATATGATCTATAAAGAAAAAGAAATATCCAAAAGGCCACAAAGGCCCACTAAGAAAAATAAAGAAAAGTCAAAATATATATGGGTTCCTAAATCCCTTATGCAAGCCATGCACACCTAAGAACAACAAAAGCATGAAAAATCCAAAACAATGTGGGTTCCTAAGTAGCTTCTTGAAGCACAAAAAGAAAAATCCAACTTGGCATCCCAAGTTGCTATTCCTCCATCCAAACCTCTCAAATTTGTTCCTCCATCACCTTCTTCATCCATTTTGGGCCCTTATGTCCCAAAATCCCAAGCTATTCCTCCATCCAAATCTCACAATTTGAGATCCATTTTTCCTCCATCAATCCACCACATGTCAAGGTGTGTTCCAATGTTGATCTTGCCTTCATTTCCATCCAGTGAAGCCCAATTATTCCAATACCCTATCCATTATCCAATGCATATTTTTCATCCTTCAATCCCTTTGATCCAATCCTTTACATAAATCCTTGCCTTAGTTTCATCTTATTTTCCATGTCCTTATCTTACCAATGTCTTTGAGCATACTTTTAAAGGTCATGGTCCATTTTTTTCAAGGATACTATCTAAACAAAAAGATGTTTGAGTCCTTCTTCCTTCCCCTATCATGTGTCCATTTTCAACTAAAATGTCAAAATCCAAAAAAAAAAAGTGAGAAAAAAAGACAAAAGAAAAAAGTAAAGCAAAAATAATTCATCCACTGGTGAAAACCTGGCAAAGAGGTGCCTTGGGAAAGTACCATGATGAAAACCTGGCAAACAAGCATCATGCGTAATCTATGAACTTCTTGCATACCGTACTTGGGGACAAGTTTTATCCTATCATATCCTTTTGTCCTTCATTGTTCCATTATCCTATCGAACCCCTGTCATTACCCTTAATATCCTATTGTCCCTCATGTCTAGTTTCCCTTTCCACCTTTGATCTTGACAAGGTTGAGGATCATCATGAGCACCATGCATCTTGTTTGTAGCTTTTAGTCCATCATAGCTTTTGGTCTTTATCCATTTGCTTATTATAACCTTTCATCCATATTCCCTGGCTTATTGCAACTTTCTGCCACTATCCCTTAGCCTATCCCAACCTTTAGTCCATGTCCCTTATCCATTCTTGGTCTTGCTTATCCTATCCATATCTTATCACTATCCATACACTCTTGTTTTTCATTCCTTGAGCTTGATCTAACATAAGGATGCAAAATTTAAACATGGTTTCAAAAACCTCTTGACATGTCCCTCATGCCATGTTCCTGCTTTACATTGTCATATCTAGTCTCTTGTCCCATCATGCAATAGCCCTTGAAAATTGCATGTGTATTGTCTCCATGATAAAAGTCCTTTGTCTTCCCTCTATCCACCAACATTTCAGAAAGCCCATTTATTCACCTGTCATATTCCTTGCCTTGCTAGACACTAGGGGCAAAATCATAAAAATTGAAAAATGCCCCAAAATAATTCAAAAACATTCATAAAATGTCTTGAAAAAATCCCTAAAAATCAAATAATGTCCTGAAAAAATCCCTAAAAAGTCAAATAAAGTCCTGAAAAATGAACAAAAAAATTGTAAAAAAACTCGAAATTCCTACAAAGTGAAAAACATCAAAATCCAAAAACAATTTCTTTGGCATTTTGCATTTTGTCAATAAATGGTCCCCTATGTGTATAGATAGATCGCTAAGCACACATCCAACGACAATCTATCAAACATTGTGCTTTAAAGAAATCACACATTAATAGATGCACTATTCGACCAAGTGAGCATTCAACTTGATCACAGTTGTCACATCAATCCAAATAGCATCAACGTTACCATTGGTCCTTGTCAACATTATCATGGGTCTTATACAGGGTGTGGTATTCTCGAAACCAGACTGTGTCCTATCTTCGATGGAGAATCGCATTCCCTGAAACCAGATAGCATGATCATTCTTGTTTTCCACTTTTGACAATGACGATCAGATTGTTTGTTTGACTTGGTTGAATTTGTGCGTCTTATCTTTTTACTAATTTATCTTTGGCTTCGATCATGTTCCTATGTTGCTCGATGATGTCACTGAGTGATTTAGAGTGACCGGGATGGTTCATGGTCCCTTTCCTTTTTTTGTTGCATTTGCTATTTGTGGAATGTTTGTCACAAACTGGGGCAGCTATATCATTGGGTGTTTGTGATAAGTACGTTCGCTTTGTGAATGCCACACATACCTCAACCCCTGATGTATGCACCCTAGGATGCTTCACTCATTCCTTATGTACGATGTGTCTATCTTTTGCAAAAGGGGTTGCATTCTAGCTCTGACCTTCAATGCCATGATGCTTTGCATCCGCTTTGCTACAATAAATAAAGGTTCTCACCTACTTATGTGCATTTGTGAAAGCAATTTTTCTTTCATCTCTAACTGTCCTCTGTCTAATTTATTCTTACTAACATTTCTTCCATCAGACTTGGTAGTCCATTCGAACCTATCGTCTTCTATTATTCTTATTGATCACTTGGCCTCTTTTCTAGATTTTTCCGGCCAATTCCTTGAGGGGGCATGCATATGTCATTGTTATTGTCTGGGGGATTTTCATTATTGTTCTTTGAAACAACGCTTAGAATCGCATTGTCTCAAAGAGCGGCAAAATGTAGACGTCTAAAAATGGTCAACGCTTGTGGAGTCATACTTTAACATTTGCGTATTGTCTTATTTTAGGGTTCTTGCGTCGCATTAACATTTCTTCTATTTTGTGCACTTGGTCTTTATCATTTGCGAGCATCGAGTCCTTCTTCGGCATTCCTCAATTTTATCGCTTTCGAATTAGGTCTTGTCGATAGCAATCTTCAGTCATGATTTTGGTCGATCTTATCCCGTCGCATCATGGTGCGTGCTCATTTATCATCATTTTGGACATCATCAATCCTAATCGATGATAGAATTAGGGTTTTGTCCTCTTGTCAATCTTTCAAAGATCTTTAGCTTGTTAGTAATCATTTACGATTATCAACTTGTCAATCTCGTCATTTTGCGATCGATTCATCATCGATCCTTGTCCTTGTCAATCTCATCATTTTGCGATCGACTCATCATCGATCCTTTTCCTTGTCAATCTCATCATTTTGTAATCGATTCATCATCGATCCTTGTCCTTTTCAATCTCGTCATTTTGCGATTGATTCATCATTGATCCTTGTCCTTGTCAATCTTGTCATTTTGCGATCGATTCGTCATTGATCCTTGTCCTTTTCAATCATGTCAATTTGGATCGATTAGTCATTGTTCCTCGTCAATTGGTGCCTATCAATTTGATCTCCTTGTCAATCTTGGTCAATTTGTCATTTATTTTTGTCAACCAATCTTAATCATTTATCAACATTGGTCCTTTGTCAATCAGAATCATGATCGAACCTACATTAATTTCTTGTTGTCTTGACCTAATTCCTTGTCCTCTTATTTCTAGGGTTTTATGATTTGTTCATTTAATCCTTTTCTTCTTCTTTATGGGTTAAATAAATCTATTTATTTAGTCCTAGGTCTCTTTCATGAATTAATTAATGGATGAAAACCTATTAATTAATTCACCTAATTTCTATTTCTCCTATTTTCTTTAATTTTTCTAATATTTCCTCTAAATTCATTCCCTCATTTTCTCCTATGTTTATTCTTCCATTTGTTGCAATCATGGAAGATATTTTCTCTCTTCCCTTTTGTCATGGGAATGGCATTTCAATCTTGTCATAATTTGTCATAATTTGTTATACACCTTGCATAGCAAATTGTCATACATTTGTCATAATTTTGCCATTCTTGATTTGAATTTCCTTTCAAATCTCTTCATGCTAATCTTGTCCTCTCTCCAATTTGTCTATAAATTGGATGATTTTCTTCAATGAAAAAGATCGATCAACCACGCTTCTAGTATCCTCGCGCTATCAAAATCAATCTTGCTTCATGCTTTTGCACTTGTAGGTGAGATCCACATAAATCCGCTATTTGGAGGAGAAAGGAGAACAATGGAGGTCAAGGAAGGAGTTTTCTTCATATGGTTTGCATGTTTATGTTGAAATCTTGCTTTTCCTTGTTCTATTGCATGTATTGGGATTTATTTCATAGCTTGTTAGTTTTTGTGGTTAGCTAATATTGTTTATGAATCTTATGCTCAAATTCCCTATTACACCGGTAAACCAAACTTAATGCCGGTAGATAGTTTAACAGTTAATTATAGTACCGATAAGGTTTAGTGCATGAGACAAAAATACAAATAACATACACAACATATAACACAATTATTTGTACGTAGAAACCCTATAAGGGGAAAAACCATGGTGGGAAACCTTACCCACAATCAGATGATATTACTACAGATAGTATGTGCATACAAGTGAGGTTTGCACATGCAGAAAGGCCAACTTCCTAGAGCTCATTGCTCAAACAAAAAATGGGAGTCACACTAACTACAATTGGATGGTTAAATCCAATGATAATGTACTGCTCAAAAAGAACATCTTCATATACTAGATTCAGTACCGGTTAAGCTCTGATTCACCTTCTTCAAAACCTCCTTGAATCTTGAATGATGTCTATGTGTATAGCTCTTCTTATATTCACATATACCTTATTATATTCCTCTTCCACACTCACACTAATCTCACAAATGAGATCTGACATATATATCAAAACCTAAGACCAAATGTGTAGGTCGGCTCACTAAAGATATTAAAATAAAATCAATTACAAATGAATCAATATGTGATGCATGATGTCGGCTCAATGCATTTACAATAATAACCAATCAATAAAACATCTCCATAACGTGCCATGCTGATCTGGAATAGATAATGCTTGTCGGTCCATAACCTAGACCTATTTGCCGGTAACAACAAATATGCAAACTTGACTAGACCAATAATCAAATCATCGAAACCAAGTGTCAATACAATGTCTTTGACATAACCAAGTAATCTCTAGATGATAACAAATCATCCTCAGTGTCGGTGAACAATATAACCTGTCGGTGAACCAGATACCGATGATTGTGCATAAGTTACTAAACATGCCGGTGAACATAACCAAAGATCTCCAGAAGAGTAAGTGTTGACATCAATGACAAAACCAATGCAACACATCCATAATACCAACAATCTCCCCCTTTGGCATTGATGGCAACACAAGAGGGAAAGATCATCTAAGTGCCAAAGCAGAAATGCCAAAAACCAAAAACCAACAATCTCCCAAAGAGATCAAAATATAGATACAAAGAGTAACGATCTCTCCCCAAAAGATAATGTGTTTTTCCATATATATCTCTCCCCCTTTGACATCATATGCCAAAGCAATACAAAACCAAATACAATCAATTAATAAAACTTATTACAAATACCAATTGCTATAACCAAATTTATTCAATCTACTCCCCTTGAGAAGTAGCTCTCCTTCATCAAAGTTGGAAAAAAGGTTTCTCTATCAATTCTGCTGGTTTGATGCCAAACATCAACTATCTAAGTCTCTACCGGTGGGGGTATAACCCCAAGATGCTCTTTGAGTTATTTAAAAGTTTCCTTAGGCAAAGGCTTAGTAAAAAAATCTGCAATCTGCTCTTTAGTATTCACATAAACCAATTTTACTTCTTTTGCTTCAACATTCTCTTTCAGAAAATTGAATTTGATAGAAACATATTTAGTTTTTGAGTGAAATACTAGATTCTTAGATATATCAATTACTGCCATATTATCACAGTAAATGGTTATAGGTTCTTTGCATTTTACCTTTATGTCTTTCAACATTTGCTTAATCCATAATACCTATGTACAATTAGTTGTTGTTGGAACATATTCTGATTCTATTGTTGATAGTTATGTACAACTTTGCTTCTTTCTCAACTGTGAAATTAGTCTGCTGCCAAGAAAAAATGCTCTGTCGGTGGTACTTTTTTTGTCATCTACATCTCCTACCCAATTTGCATATGTGTAAGCACATAAATCAAAATTTTCATCTTTAGGATACCATAAACCAACATTTGTTGTGCCTTGTAGATACCGGAAAATCCTTTTTACTGCTGATTCATGATTTTCCTTAGGATTACTCTGAAATCTTGAAACAATACATATTGCATTCATAATATTAGGTCTTGTTTGTGTCAAATATAGTAAACCTTCTATCATAGATTTATATCTTGTCCGATTAAGAGGTGCTGATTCATCCTTCAATGATAGCTTGTCAGTTGTAGTCATAGGTGTGCTTACCAGTTTAGAGTTTTCCATGCCAAATTTCTTTAGTAATTCCTTCAAGTACTTTGATTGATTTATGAATATACCTTTATCAGTCCATGAAATCTACAATCCTAAAAAGAATTTTATCTCTCCAATCATAGACATTTCAAATTCTTCCTGCATCTTATTAGAAAATTCTTTACATAATCCATCTTCTCCTCAAAAAATGATATCATCAACAAAAACTTCAATAACCATGATGTCATCATTAGATACTTTGTAGTATAAGTTGCTATCAGCATTACCTTTAGTGTAACCAAGCTTCAAAAGATATTTGTCCAATCTAGCATACCAAGCTCTAGGAGCTTGCTTCAATCCATATTAAGCTTTCCTTAATCTGCAAACCATATCTTTGTCATCTGTCAAAGAAAATTCATCAGGTTGTTCAATGTAAACTTCCTCTTCAAGATCACCATTCAAAAATGCACATTTAACATCCATTTGGTATACTTTATAGTTCTTGTGTGCTGCAAAAGCTAAGAATAATCTGACTGCCTCAATTCTAGCTATCGGTGCAAAGGTTTCATTATAATCAATTCCTTCTTTCTGTGAATATCCCTTACACACTAATCTTGCTTTGTTTCTGATTACCTTACCATCTTCATTAAGTTGATTTCTGAATACCCATTTAGTTCCAATTACATTTTTGTTTTTAGGTCAGGGAACCAATGTCCATGTGTTCTTCTTTTCAATTTGTTCCAATTCATCTTCCATAGCCTTAATCCAATGTTTATCTTCACATGCCTCATTAACTGATGTTGGTTCAATTTGAGAAATTAAACACACCTCTTCATTTGCCAGTCTTCCTCTAGTCATAACTCCTTGATACTTGTTCCCAATTATCCGAATTCAATCTTACATACCTGGGTGTATTCACTTGCTACTGTTCTTCAGTCACTATGGAATTCTAGATGATGCCGGTGTGATTGGATCAACATTCTATTCTGGTGTACTCATTGTAGGTTCATTTGTGATTATCTTAACTACCGGTTCAGAGTCCATAGACCTTCTAAACTGTTCATCAATCTTCACATTTGCACTTTCAATGATTTTCTGCAATCTCTTATTAAAACATCTATATGCCTTTCTCTTAGATGAATAACCAAGAAATATTCCTTCATCACTTCTAGGATCAAATTTGCCAATATAATCATCTCTCCTAATATAACATTTGGTTCCAAATATTCTGAAATATTTAAGAGTAGGAGTATTACCAAACCATAGTTCATGAGGGGTCTTATCGGTTTCACCTTTGATGTGAACTCCATTGAATGTATAAACAACTGTATTCACTGCTTCTCTCCAATACACATGAGGTAGGTTTGCTTCTGATATCATGCTTCTAGCTGCATACAAAATAGTTCTATTTTTTCTTTCCACAACTCCATTTTGTTGGGGTGTCCGAGGTCTTGATAATTGTCTTTTGATTCCATTCACTTCACTAAATGTATTAAATTCCTTAGATGTGAATTCACCTCCTTGATCTGATCTCAAACATTTGATTTTCTTACCAGTTTCATTCTCTACCATCACTTTGAATAGTTTGAATTTCCCAAAAGCTTTTGATTTCTCCCCGAGAAAAGTAACCCAACACATTCTAGAATAATCATCAATGATTAGCATAAAATATCTATCTCCTTGTAAACTTCTAGTTCTTGCTAGACCACATAAATAAGTATGAAATAAGTCAAGAACATTATTGGATTTTTCTGGAATACTCTTAAAAGTTTCTCTAACTTGCTTTCCAAATTGACATTCCTTACATATCGAATTGTGAGGTTTAACAATCTTTGGTAAATCCCTTATTGCCTTAGATGTACTGATTTTCACAATGCAATCAAAATTTACATGACAAAGTCTCTTATGCCATAACCAACTTTCATCAATATGTGCAATCAAGCATGCTTTTTCATTGTTATTCAAATGAAAGATATTACCTCTAGTTTGATTATCGGTTGCTATTTCCAAACTAGTTCTATTCATGATTTTGCATTTACCATTCTTGCATTGTAATTGAAATCCCTTTTCAACTAATTGACCAACACTCAAAAGATTATGCTTCAAACCTTCAACATAATAAACATTATCATTTTTGTGCTTACCATCGATAGATATAGTGCCTTTTCCTCTGATCAAACATGCTTTGTCATCTCCAAATCTTACTAGACCTCCATTGTATTCCTAAAAGGTTAAGAATTTACTCTTATCACTAGTCATATGATGTGAACATCCGAAATCAATGATCCATTCATGGTTTTCTTCAAGTTTATCTGCCAAGGCCTGCTCTATTGGTTGAATAGTAGGTGCCGGTTAATCTTCTATTATTGCAACAAAATCCCATCCATTGTTTGCTGGCTCTTCATCAGAATCATCAATAACTCCTTCATCAGCATAGTAACATGATTTGTCTCTATTCTTCTTAAATTTGTATCTCTGATATTTAGGGTCAGGATTATATGTTCTTTTAGCTTCCTCTTTCAATCTTGCATGTCTATCAGGACACCTAGATGCCATATGACCAATTTTATGCAGTTAAAACATTTAAATGGTGCTTTACCTTCATATTTACTTCCAACTGGACCTTTAGGCATTTTCCTTGCAAATAGTGCTTCAAGCTCTTCAAGTTATTCATTTTCTCTCCTGATTTCTCCAAGTTCTCTAGTATAGAGTGCTTTCCAATCAGATTTTTCAGATGATGATGATGATGTTGTAGATGATGAAGCTTTGAAAGACAAATCTATCTTAATTGTAGCAACATGACCAAATTCCTCAAGTTCAAAAGCTGAAAGTTTTCCAACCAAAGTATCTCTAGATACTGATGCATTAGGCATTGTTCTCAGTTCATTAATAGTAGTTACTTTCATTTTGTATGCCAGTGGCAATTCTCTTAAAACTTTAGAAACAATTTCATCTTCACTAAAGGATCCTCCACAACATTGTATACCCAAAACAATTTCATTAATTCTTTCCATAAAAGCAAAAATCCTTTCATCTTCTTCCATTTTTATATTTTCATACCTGACCCGAAAGTATTCTAGTTTTGCAATTTTGAGAGTGGTATCACGTTTATTTAATGTCTCCAATTTATCCCAAATAGATTTAGCAGTAGATCGGTCTGATAATCCCATGATTTGCTGATCTGACAATGCACTCAAAAGTGATTGTCTTGCTTTGCAATCATTCTCCTGATCTTTAGCTAAGGTTGGTGGATTAGGTTGACTTTGAGTAGGACCAACATAGCCATTCTTTGTAACATCCCATATGTCTTTTCCAATGCAATTCAGATGAGACTCCATTTTGATCTTCCATATACCATAGTTAGTTCCATCAAGCTTCGGACTGTCCTTCCTGAAATAGTTAGTTGCCACAGAATCTCCTCAAGTTGTTAAACTTCTGCAAAAAGAGGACTTAGCTCTGATACCAATTGTTAGGACCTAGAGGAAACTGAGAGGGGGGGGGTGAATCTATTGTCTATTAATTTCAATCCAAATATATCTTAACCAAACTTAGTGCATAATACTGATAAACCAAAATTAATGCCGGTAGATAGTTTAACAGTTAATAACAGTACCGGTAAGGTTTAGAGCATGAGACAGAAAGACAAATAATATACAAAACACATAACACAATTATTTGTATGTGGAAACCTTGTAAGGGGAAAAACTACGGTGGGAAACCTTACCCATAATCAGATGATACTACTGGAGATAGTATCTATGTACAAGTGGGGTCTGCACATGCAGAAAGGCCAACTGCCTAGAGCTCACTGCTCAAACAAAAAATGGGAGTCACACTGACTACAATTGGATGGTTAAATCCAATGTTAATGTACTACTCAAAAATAGCATCTTCATATCCTGGATTCAGTACTGGTTAAGCTCTGATTTGCATTCTTCAAAACCTCCTTGAATCTTAAATGATGTCTGCGTGTATAGCTCTACTTAAATTCACATATACCTTATTATATTCCTCTTCCATAGTCACACTAATCTCACAAATGAGATCTTACATATATACCAAAACCTAAGACCAAATGTGTAGGTCGGCTCACTAAAGATATTAAAATAAAATCAATTACAAATGAATCAATATGCGATGCATGATGTCGGCTCAATGTATTTACAATAATAACCAATCAATAAAACATCTCCATAACATGTCGTGTTGATCTAGAATAGATAATGCTTGCCGGTCCATAACCTAGACCTATTTGCCGGTAACAACAAATATGCAAACTTGATTATACCAATAATCAAATCATCAAAACCAAGTGTCCATACAATATCTTTGACATAAAAAAGTAATCTCCAGATGATAATAGAGCATCCTCAGTGCTGGTGAACAATATAACCTGTAGGAGAACTAGATATTGGTGACTGTGCATAAGTCACTGAACATGCCGGTGAGCATAACCAAAGATCTCCAGAAGAGTAAGTGTTGACATCAATGACAAAACAAATACAACACATCCATAATACCAACAATTAATGATGGAAGCAAGATAGCAGAAGTGGTTAAGGCTAATGTGCAGACAACCAGAGAAGTAAAGAAACCAATTGTAGAACCTAACACTCCTCCTAGCACTTCCACTATGGATTATAGACCTACTAATGTGATAGATGTACTTTTAGATTCAATAAAGAGGATTACAGAATGCAATGCCTTAGCATTTAAGGTGATTGATGATACTCTACCAATTTTGAAAATGATTGCATCGGCATGTAAAGTTGATCATATTGATGGATCTTTAGGTAAATTGGACACATTGTCCAAATTCATTACTTCAAATATTATAACTGTAGATAAAATTAATGAAGAGACTGTTAAAGGAAGGGTGAATAAGGAGGAAAGTGAATTTTTTGATAATACTATTAAGGACTATACAGAGCATATTGATTCTTTATTACCGATACTTAATTCCACTATTTTGGAATATAAAGAATTGTATAAGGAATCATGCAAGACTCACCACCTAATAGAGGACATTGATGAGGAGATAAGGAAAAAACAAAAAGAGATTGATGATATAGAAGATAACATGATTGGTTCTTCGGAACTTACCTCAGTTTTGGATCAGGAAATGACAGTTTTTGAAGAAAAGATTGAGAAATTAGAAAGGGAAAAAGCAAAGATAAGAATGAAGGCCCAAAAGCTGAAAAATAAACTTGGTCCTAGATTGGACAACCTTCTAACATAATGGATTGAGATGTATAAAGAAACCATTCAAGGAGAGAGATCATCAGAGCAACAAATGCATTATTTGATTGGGATGATCAGACAGAGTGAAACCATTATTTCTGACAACACTAAATTTATGTAGAGTCTTAATCTGATTTTGGTGGATATCTTTCAAATTGTACATAACCATTTACAAGATTTGAGGTAGAATTTTGAATTCTTTGATTCTTTTTGACATCCTTTGTCATTGATGTCAAAGGGGGAGTAGTGTGGGATAAAAATGTATAGAAGGGATCATTTGCTCAGGGGGAGCACTCTTATTCTTGGATCAGTTTTGAACTTTATTATTGGATATCAGCTTTTGGATTTTTCTCATGAGTGTTGTCATCAATGCCAAAGGGGGAGATTATTGACATTATACACTCAGATGAGAATAGTTGATGTTGTAATTGATGGGAACCAACTGGTAACATGGTTCATAGGTTACACCGGCAACAGACATCATCGATTGGCACTGGCAAGCACTACAGTTTATCTACACCGACATCCAATCTACACCGACATGGAAAAAATATTGTTTTGTATTGTAAATGTATTGTATAGCCGACATGATGTATTGTAAATACTCATATATGTATGAGATCTTGTAGGTAATTTTGAAATGTAATTAGGTAATGAATGTAAGCGGTATATGAGAGCGAATAACTGTATATGCACTATGATATAATTATTTTATGAGAGAATAAGAGCAGAGCAGAGAGAAGAAAGGTTTATGGTAGAGGTATTTGACAGAGCTTAAACCGGTACTGAATCTAGCATTGCAAATGCTATTTTGAGTAGTACATTGTTATAGACACTTAAAAAAAATTATTTTAATTATTCCTCACATAATTAATTAATTAATTATGTTAATTCAAATTCCTCTCAATATTAAATAAATATAATTAATATTATCACTATAGCATATGATTGATTTATTTAATAAATCAATCCCTTTCTTTATTCTTCTAAAAAAATCAAATCCTCACAAATCTTCCGCTTAGCTAATTAATTTCAATTAATAAGTTAACCTACATGATTCCTACAAATCATTTTCTTAATTCATTCTTCTAGAAACTCCCTAAACTCACTTAGCATTATTCTTCCAATTTTTTATTCCCTCCACTCATTCTCTCTCCTAGTCAAATTCTCCTACAAATATTAATCCCACCTAACATTTCCTCTAATCCCCCTCCTAATGAGTCGTTAATGGTTAATCATCATGATTAGCCACAAAGTCAACTCTTTGTCCTTTTCATGTAGCCACTAGCTTTAAATGCTCTTTTCCTAGGTGAATGTAAGATTTTTGAAATCACACATTCCTCTAGGCATCCCCTCTCCCAAGGAATTTTTAATTATTTTTTATTCCTCCAATCCCCATGATATCCTTTTTTGAAATTTTTTTTATTCCGCCAATGCATCTTGTGGAGTGTGGAGATACGAAATGCCTTTAAGGCATATTTCTTGGTCTCCACACCCTCTCTTGGACCTTGTGTGAGCTCACAAGTAAATCTTAGCCCTTCATCTCAAATTCATCCTAGCCATTCGTTTTCCTCTCCTCTTCCTATAAAATAGGGCTCCATCCCTTCATTCAAAACATCTTGAAATCCAGTAAGTTTATGCTGCCCTTTTGAGCCCAGGAAATCATCTTGGCAACTTGATCATCTCATCCTTATCATTTTTCAAATCCATTCCATTTGTTCACAACATTGGAGAGCCATCCACATCCAATAATCAAAGGAGCATATCAAGTGGAACATTATCAAGGGGTGTCTTCACTTCATCAAGCTCAATCCGAAGGAGAAGGTAAAATAGCAAGGTGAAATGGTCTTTTAATGATATTTTAGCATTTTGCATGTTTATTTCGTTATGTTTCGATCATTTAACCTTCTAATCTATTTTTCCCTCTTCATTTTGGCATGCCTGGTGGGACCCACATCCCTAAGAACTAATATTTTTTTAGGTTTTTGTGATTTGTGAGACGCAGGTTCCAGAATAGCGCGACTGCAGAAAAAAAATCTTTTTTTTTGCAGGTTCCAGAATAGCGGCTCTGTATTTCTGCGCAATAGCTTCTTTTCTGTTTCTGTTTCGTTTTTGTTTTTGTTCTTTTTCTATTTCTATTTCAGTTTTAGCACGATAGCTCTGCGATTAGTGCGAGCGTTTTTGTAGGAATTTGAATTCTTGTTATCCGATCTGTTATTTGGTTTGTTATCTGCTCTGTTTAATTATAATCCGTGTGAAAGTAGGAGAGTATGCTCTTGTCTATATAGACAATTAGAAATCCAAACCTTTCACTTTTCTATTTTGTTTAGCGCGACTGTATGCTCTGACCGCAGGAAAGTGTGAAAATAGGAGAGTGCTCTTATCTATCTAGACAATCAGAAATCCAGACCTTTGACACTTTTCTATTTGTTTAGTGCTACTGTCTGCTCTGTTAATCTATCTAAAAGTTTTAGGCACTAACTGTAGTCTGCATTTCTTTTTTTTTTTTTTTTTCTCATTTCCTGTTATCTGCTCTGTTAAATATAATCTGTCTGACCGCAGGAAAGTGTGAAAGTAGGAGATTATGCTCGTCTATCTAGACAATCAAAAATCCGGACCTTTGACATTTTTTTTATTCTGTTAAATTTAGGGTTTCTGCTTTGTTAAATCTAAGGTTTAAAAAAAAAAAAAAATTCTATTTTTTCACCATATCTTCTTTATCTTGACTCCATTTTCCTCCAAACTCTGCCAGATTCTCTGCATTGCCATTTTCCACATTTCCTTCCTTGGAGGCCTTATCCCAAAAATCCACTTTTTGAAGCCCAAAATCCCATATTTCTCTATTTTTAGGGTTTGTCATAACTCCTTCCCCTTTTATCCAATCACCTCCAAATTTTTCTCATATTATCCATCTCCAATTTTTGCTTCTTTGTCCCTCTTGGACAAATTTTCCCATTCCTTCATCTCTCTTCCAAAATCCCCATTTTTCGCTTGCCTATCCCTTGGAAAGTGGCAAAAACCTAGTCAAACCCCATTTACCCATCAAAGCTTTCTTCAAATCCACATTTGTCATTAATAAAAACGTTTTTATTCATGTTTTTCTATTCATTCCCAAAAAATAAAAAAATAAAAATATTTTTGTCATTTTGTTGTTTTTTGCAGGACACTTGTTGAAGACTCTATTTTTCCAAACTACTAATCAAGTTGTTTTGTAGGACGCTTTTTGAAGACTCCATTTTTCAAACTACTAATCAAGTTGTTTTGCAGGTTGCCTAGCTGATTCAACCAAATCTTGTGCATTTATTTAAATTAGGCACCTAGATATTAATTAAAATGGAATTAACTATTGTCTTATGTGTCTTTAAGAAAAGCGTAAAGGTAGGAAAGTATGCTCTCATCTTACTAGACGATCAGAAATCCAGACCCTCCAACCTTTTCTTGTTTGATTGTGTGTTTACCTCTAGCGGGCCTGCCCTCCCAACTTGCTCTTTGAGAAGGTAAGAGAACGACCCAAGTGAGTACACCCGGACCTGGGGTTCCCAACTCACTATAATAAATAGGCCATTGACTACGAAAGGGTTAATGGTTGGGGATATATGAGAGTTTAGTCTCACATTGGGTGCTTAGTAGGATCCTAGAGATCTCAATCACGCTTGCGTGACTATTAAGTTCTTGGTGCTTCATTGGGCTATAGGCCTCAATTGCGCTTGCGCAACTTTGAAGGGTAGCTCCTAACAAGAAGACTTACTAAACACCTTGTTCATAGTGGCCAAAAACCTTCTAGTCATTGGTGTAGGAGGTCAAACCTCTAAAGCGACCCATATTCTTACGGCCCTTAGTAGAGACACAAAGTTCGCCATGAGGAGTTTTCATGGGAATTGATGCTTGGCTACCTCGAGAAGTGAGTGTCGTGGAGGGGAGCCAGTGGGGTCAAGCATCTAAGTGTCCACTCTAGGTAAGCGTAGATGGGAAACCAATTGGGATTCAATGACTATTGTCCTTGCTAGCCTTAAGAATGTTGTATATGAGCATGAGTGTCTTTGATATAATATGCATTTGATCACTGTGTTTGCTTTGTTTGATACATACTTGCCAAGAGTAGACTAAAAACACATCACTATCCCCAAACACTTTGCAAAAACATTTGTCAAGACAAACAATTGTCCAAGTCATTACCCACACAAAGGCCAAAATTGCATCAAAACTCTGTCCATCCCATTTTTCATAAGCCCAAGAGAGAAGCTAAGAGTTTATCCTCTATGTCAAAATTCAAGTTTGTCCTTTGAAATACCTATTATCATCCAAATCAGGGTGGTCATATCCCTTCATACAACTTGCCATTCAAATCGATCCTCCATTAAGTCGTATTCATGTCAAAGACAACCTAGTTATCAAGTTTCTTCTAAACCATCACTACCATACCTTCTTCATCAATCATCCTCAATTTTCTTAAATCCTTTTATCACAAATTTCTCAGAACCTTTCATCACAAATTTCTTAAGTCCTTTCATCACATTTTTCCTAAGTCTTTTCATCACAAATATCGTGTATGGTTGCAACTTGATCCCAAAAGAAAAAGATGGTTGAACAATAATATGGCATGCCAGACATTGGTGTCCTATATGAAGATCCCACGCAAGATCATACACAAAGTGGGCAACCTAGCGATCAAGATCAAAGTTAAAATCTTGACATGGTTAACCAAGATGAACTTTGTCTGGAAGTGCAAACTTTCCTAGTAGATTCTTATAATCAAGACATGATGGAAAAGTTTATTAAACACAATCCTACTACACTTTTGAAAACTCTCCTTGAACATGGAGCTCAAATTTCACCTGAATTTAATAGATCGGCTCTCACCCAACAACCACAAGGAGACCTCGCTCCCACAAAAAGTGCTGCACCTACTATTCAAACTCAATCAATTGCAGCCCCATCAATCATCCAGGCTCAATCAATGCCACCCATGGTACCTCCCACCATGGTCTCCATCCCACCTTCTTCCTCCTTACCATCCATACCACTATCAAATCCGATCTCATCTATTCTCCAACAAACTTCTATACCACCTCCTTCTATTCAACCACATATTTCTATTCCACCAACTTCCCTTCCTCCCAACAATGTCGCAAATTTTATCCGAGCCGTATTCAATCCCATCACAACCATTTACAGACCACAACCAACTATCACTCAAATCCCAGTGACATCGGTCATCACATCCCACATTCCCACCTCCTCATCATATCAATATATTGGTGGTGGTACACCTTCTTTGGCTCATCCATTCTTTGGCTCATCCATTTCTTGGGGCAAATACAATTAATCATTATCAAAGCCCACAACAAGACCTCATCAAGGAAATTCAAGACATGAAAAATATCATCAAGGACATGAAACAAAGGAATAATAAAAGGAAAACTTACTCGTTCGAAGAGTTTTGCTCTTGTCTTTACGACCCGTCTATATCAGTTGCACCATATCCCCTGGGATTTGAGATCCCTAAATTCACCAAGTATGAAGGCAAAGGAGATCCCCGCGACCATGTCCGAAAATTCCACATCTTATGCCAAGAAGTCTCCTATAGTGACCTTTATCTTCGCAGACTCTTTCCCAAGAGTCTCACAGGAGATGCCTTGACATGGTTCTCATCTTTACCACGAGGCTCCATTGTCTCTTTTCCAGACTTGGAAGAAAAATTTGTGGCCCACTATGCATACAACATGGGTAATGATGTTTCTATGATGGACTTATGTAATACAAAACAAAGGCCCGGAGAAACCTTCGCCAATTTCCTACAAAGATGATGACATCTTATCAAGAAATTCCAATGGGACATGCCAAAACAACATTAAATTGAGCTATTCCAAAAGAACTTGGTGCCTGAACTTTCAAGACCTTTAATATCTCAATGTATCAAATCCTTCCAAAAATTGACAGATAAGGGCCTCACCCTCGAACGTGTCTTGTTGGAGGAAGGAACCTTGAAACATTACTAGAAATCAACACAAAGTTCTTCCTCTTATTATAACGACAAGCCAAAATTCTAGTCCAAAAACAAAAATGTGGTCAATGATGTTATAACTGATGCAAAGCGGGTCCAAACCATGGCCGCTCCCCCAAAATCCACCACCAACAATCATCAATTCAACAACCAAAATCAATCCCAAAAACCTCACAACAATGTCTCAATCTAGGGACAACCACCCCGATCGAATAATAGGACTCCAAGAGATTTCACTCCTTTGGTTGAGCCTATTGAAGTGGTGTTTCAAAAACTTGTCCAAGTAGGTATAGTGGTTTTTCCAATCACTCGCCTGTTTGACCCCAATCAACCTAAACCAAGATGGTATAATGAAAATGAGTGTTGTGAATACCATCATATCAAGGGACATGATACATGAAAGTGTATGAAACTGAAGATCTACATACAAGATCCCATTGATAGAGGTAAGATTGAGATAGAAAATACAAAACCTAGTAATAAAAATGACAAACTCAAAATGTACCAGGAACCCTTCCCGAAGCATGATAAAGGAAAATGCTCATCATCTAATGCAATGGGTTATGACTACGCTAATCACGTAACCGGTTTTGATTTTTTGGTAGGTCACATTGAACCTACAGACAATAATGTCAATGTCATAAGCATCTAAGGAGTTAATCCTCCTTCTTCCCAAAGTAGACCAAATCCTGCTTGGATAGTCATTCAAGGTGCCACGCCTTCCACCTCCCATTTCCAGAATGACTGCAATGCAACTACACACCGAGGAAGAGTCACCATCCAAGGAGTTCCTCCCCCACCAAATCCCCCACCCATGTCTTCCACCCGCCGACATGACCTCCTTGATCAACTTGGGAAGACACCCACACAGATTTCCATTTTGGAACTTCTCAAGACCTCCCTAGTCCATAAAGAAATTTTGGAACAAGACCTTCTCCAATCACGCGTTCTAGATAACATCAATGCCACCCAATTCAAAGCCCTCATTGGAAACCTTTCTGCCCAGCAGCACATCGTATTTAACTCCAAAGATGCTCCCACAGATGAAGACCATAACAAACCTTTGCACATCGAAGCTCTTATCCACAAGCACAAGGTCAAACATATCCTAATAGATGGTGGATCCAGGCTTAATCTGTGTACATACAAATTAATAAAACAATTGAGACTTTCTAAGGATTTGATAGACACATCAGGAAAGATCACAATAAAGGCATATGATGATGCAAAAAGAATTTCAAAGGGCGTGGTCACCTTACCTCTTCAAGTGGGCCCCATTACAATTGAAACCCCTTGCCAAATACTAGATCTTGACCTCCCCTACAACATTCTCCTCAAGAGGCCATGGATTCATTCCTTGCAGGCCGTACCCTCCACCTATCACCAATGCATCAAATTCCCCTATAACGGAAGAGAGATCACTATCAAAGGTGATCCCCAACCTTTTCAATATTGCAAACTATTAGAGGGAAAGCATTTGTATCATTGCCCACTAAATAGACCCTCACCAATGCCTCCATCTGGCACATCAAATGTTGCCTCCACATCATCCCAACCAGATAATCAAATCAAGATCTTGGACAATGGCTGTGGAGAATACAAATTGGAGGACGTCTTATTGATAGGCAACCTCCCTCTCTCTTCTAATTCATTTGGCAAACTAAAAGAGATAAAAAAGAACCCAAAACCAGTCATGCAATGCCAAAACACCACCTTCTAGCAATGGGGCCCACTTGATAATGAGAGCCTCGAAGTAGATATCTCTTCATGGCTATACCGGGAAGAAGATGAAGATCTAAAGAAATGTATCCAAAAGCATCTGCCATAGTTGAAAAAATGGGTTACAAAGGACACAGCCTGGGACCAGAGGAGAAAGGAAGAAAAACACACTTAAATCCTATCTCCTACAGATACATCAGAGGCTTGGGGTACACCCCGGTGCCTAAGATTACTATCGCTGGTACCCCTTCTAGTCCTTCTTCGGATATCGAAAGCACTAACGAAGAGGAATTCCATGAAATGCCTTATGAATATGAGAAAGATATCTTCTTGGACGCTTACATCAATACCATCACCCTCGTAACCCCTCCCACTTCACATGAGCTACATCTTGTCCATCATGAACTCATTGATTGGGGCCAATGAGACAAACCCACTTTAGATATCTGCGCTGATGATAATGCTCTCATTGCTCTCCTAACAGTGAAAAATATGGAAGATTGTAGTAGAATCAAGGGTATTCAACTACACAAAAAGGGATACTTTGGTAGTCAAGTCAATGCCCTTAGCCACAAAAAAGATAATAAAAGAAAAAGATATGATTCTCTAGGTGAAAACCTCCCTGAGGCACCTTTGGATGAACAAGAAATAAAAACAAAGGGCGTATCTGAAAGTGAAAACCTGGAAAAGGCACTTGACGATGAGGGATTTGACCTCCCTACCATTGGTTACCTTCCACAGGACAAATCAAATTTGTTGATAGAAGAAATAGACAACATCAACATGGGCACCAAGGTTATTCTGAAAAATGTGCTCATTGCCAAATCCCTCACAGAAATCAAGAAACAAGACTTCATCAACTTCCTTACAGAGGTAAACATCAATTTTGTATGGTCCTATTCCGATATGCCAGGGTTGGACCCTGCCTTGGTGGTTCACAATCTCGCCGTCTGCCCAGATGCAAAACCTGTAAAACAAAAATTGCGCAAAATGCACCCACATATTGCACTCTTGGTCAAGGCAGAACTCCAAAAGTTGTTAGACGTAGAATTTATCAAACCAATAGATTATGCTGAATGGGTCTCCAACATTGTACCTGTCGGCAAACCTGCTGGGGGCATCCGCATCTACACAGATTTTTGAGATCTAAATATAGCTTGTCCTAAAGATGATTTCCCACTCCCCAATATAGACATGATTGTGGACCTTATAGCAGGACATGAAATGTTATCGCTAATGGATGGGTTTTCTGGATACAACCAAATCAGGATAACAGATGAGGATCAGCATAAAACTGCATTCACAACACCATGGGGTACCTTTTGTTACCGGGTCATGCCTTTTGGCCTTAAAAATGTTGGAGCTATGTATCAACAAGCAATGACAACAATTTTTCATGACCTCTTGCACAAAATTATGGAGGACTACGTGGATGATCTGCTAGGAAAATCCAAGACAAGACAAGAACACATCCCCATTCTAAAACAGATCTTTGAAAGATTGGAAAAATACAAGCTGTGCCTAAATCCCAAAAAGTGTGTGTTTGGCGTCACATCGGGAAAACTACTAGGATTCATTGTTTCCTGCAGAGGCATCGAGGTTGATCCCACAAAGGTAGAAGCTATTATGGAAATGCCTCCGCCAAAAACTCTCAAACAACTGCGCAGTCTCCAGGGAAAACTCCAGTCTGTCAGGCGTTTCATTTCATAGCTAGTAGACAAGTGCCATCCATTTGCACACCTGTTGCATAAAGACACAAAATTTAAATGGGATTGCCTATGTCAAAAGGCCTTTGAGAAATTAAAAGAATATCTAGCATCACCTCCGTATTGATGCCTCTTGCTCCTGGAAAACCCCTTATTTTGTATATATGTGCTACTGCAGTGGCATTGGGGGCATTATTGGCACAAACAGATGATCAAGGGAAGGAACATGCCATTTACTACATCAATCAGACATTGGTAGGATATGAAATCAATTACACCCCCATTGAAAGAGCATGTTTGACATTAGTGTTCAACACACATAAACTATGACACTATATGCTAAATAATAAGACAAAATTAATTGCTAAAATTTATCCACTTAAATATCTCATCCAAAGCTGCTCTCACTGGCTGAACCGCCAAATGGGTCATGCTCTTAAGCAAGTTTGACATTGAATATGTGGACAGAAAGGAAATCAAGGGACAAGTCATTGCAGATTAGTTGGCTGAAGCTCCACTTCCAGGCGACCATCCTCTTCTCATAGAATTACCAGATGAGTTCATTATGACTGTTACCACATCCTCCACATGGAAATTGTATTTTGATGGCTCCTACACTCAAAATGGATTGGGGGCAGAAATATTATTGGTCACACCTCAAGGAGATGGCATCCCCAAATCATACAAGATAGCCTTTGCATGTACCAATAACATAGTAGAATACGAAGCCCTCATCACAGGTTTATGCTTGGCTATCCACTGGAAAATAAAGGAATTACAAGTCTATGGTGGTTCCCAACTCATCATAAAACAAGTCAATGATGAATACCAAACAAAAGATGATAAACTCCTTCCCTACCATACCATGGTTGAAGATCTTAAGCAACATTTCATGGCAATCAAGTTTGACCAAATCCCACGAACAAACAATAGGGCTGCAAATGCAATGGCCACCATTGGCTCCCTCCAAATGCCAACACATAGTCAGAAGTGTGAGTTCTTGGTCAAGAAATTGTTTATACTGGCATACGACCTACCAGAGTCTGAAATGGCGTGTGTTCTCGTTGGTCCCGAGTCCCCTTGGTACCAAGAAACCTTCGCTTTCCTCAAAGACAACACCATTCCCCCACACCTCACCAAAACCCAATAGTAAACCATCATCCGCCGATGTGCCCGTTACACCATCCTTGTAGACACCTTGTTCAGAAGGCATTTTGATGGTTCCCTCCTAAGGTGTTTAAATAAACAAGAAGCAGAATGGGCATTACGCGAAGTACATGAGGGTATCTGTGGGGCACACTCAAGTGGACTCACATTGGCTAAAATTTTTTTGAGAACAGGATACTATTGGCCTAAAATGGAAGAAGATGCATACAATTATGTGAAGGAATGCATCCCTTGCCAGCAGCATGGCGACAAGATTCATGCACCATCACAAGAATTGCAGCCATTCATTACACCATGGCCCTTCTCGCAGTGGGGGCTCGATCTCATTGGGAAAATCCACGCTTCTTCTTCCAATGGACATAAATTCATTATCACCGCCACCGAATACTTCACCAAGTGGGTAGAGGCTATCCCTCTTACTTTCACCACCGACAAGCAAATATCCAAATTCATCCTGAACTACCTAACTGCCAATATAGCATCCCAAAAGTTATCATCACAAATAATGGTAAACAATTTAAGAACCAGGATGTTAGAGAACTCTGCCAAAAATTCAACATCCAACACTGCTTCTCCACTCCATATTACCCCCAAGGAAATGACCAAGCTGAGGCTTCTAATAAAACCCTAATAAAAATCCTCAAAAAGATAGTCAATGAAGCAGGCCATGATTGGCACCTCCAAATCGATCCTGCATTGTGGGCCTACCGCACCTCCATCCGCACCCCCATAGGTGCCACTCCTTATTCCCTAGTATTTGGTTCTGAAGCCATCCTTCCCCTTGAGATCGAGATCCCCTCTCTAGGGGTATTGCTACAAAACATCCTACCAGAGGAAGAATATAGAATTGCCCACTTACAAGAGCTAGAATTGTTAGATGAAAGGCACCTCAAGGCCTTGAATCATCTTTGAGTATATCAAAACCGTCTGTGCATGAGTTATCATAAAATAGTCAAAACCCGAGAATTCCAAGTTGGTGATCTTATCTTCATGGAAAATCAGAAAAATCTACAAGAAAGAGAAAAGAAAGGCAAGTTCGAGCCTAATTGGCTTGGACCATATGTAATCACAGCAAAATATGGATCAGGAGCTTATCAGTTGGCTACTCCTAAAGGTAATCCTTTGGATGATCCAATGAATATCATGCACCTCAAAAGATTTTATGCTTAGTCCTCAAAAAGTCTTAAATTGTGAAAAAAAAAATCAAGAATTTTTTTTTTAAAAAAATGAGAAAAAGATCCTGAAAAAATCGTCACTTTGGTGAAAACCTGGGAAACAGGCACCTTATGACACAAAAAAATTAAAAAATTAGAAAAAGAAAGAAAAAACAATTCGTCCATTAGTGAAAACCACTTGGTGGCGCTATGGACAAGTACCTTGGTGAAAAAATCTGTGCATACGCCAAGGTAAATAACCGGATCCACTGTCTGTCATGTCGATACTACAAATCATCTGCCATCTAGCCCACCCATGCACAATATTCCTTCTTTTCTGCCTCCCAATAAAACATGTGTATGATGATGAAGTCTTCGCCTGAGTCATGAACAAGGAATGTCCCATTGAAACTAAGATTTTATGCCTGTATGTGTAAGCTTCAAGAAGTCTTGAGAAACAATCCCAAGTCCATCCTAGTTCTACTCTTGGCAAGAGGTATCATGTGGTCGCAAGGAAGAGACTTGTTAGATTTTGGTAGATCTTTTCATATAGGCTTGCATCTTTTTCCCTACGACTGCCACTATTTACGACTACCTGGGTTCTTCCATATCTAGGTATGTTATGATAGGTGCATACTGGGGCATATTTCATAGTATGGCATGTTTTGGATCCTTCTTGTATAAATCGGTGACCTGGTACTAGTGTTTATCAACACTTACCTTCTCATGTACAAGAGGTATCGGTATGTTTGAGGGTTTCCTTGCACAAACCCACAACTCTATATTAGTGTTTCTTAACACTCGCATTATTGTGTGCAAGAAATTCCTGTTTGTCTATAGAGTCAGTCCATGCCCTGCGTTTCTCATGGCATCCTGATTTCTATAATCAATGGTGCAAGTCACTCAAGGAAACATCAAACTAGGTTGGCTCTCCACATTTGTTGTGCATAAAATCTCACCATCATTCTATCAAATCCTAAACTCAATAATCCCATGGAGTTCTCAATTGCCCCCATTTTCCTCCGTGGTCTCGCATCTCGTATTCTTCTTTCCAAATACCTCACGACTGCTTCATATTTGTTCCTCATCTATCCCTTCCACCTTAATTTTTCTTCCTCTTTTTTTTTTTTCTTTTTTCCTCACATAATCAATTCTGATCCTGATTCACGTCTTATAGAGGATGTATCCTTCCCGAAACCAGACACTCTGATCATGTCTTATATAGGATAAATCCGTCCTGAAACCAGACATTGTGATTTGATCATGTCTTATACAGGATGAATCCTTCTTGAAACCAGACGTTGTGATCAGTCATGTCTTATACAAGATGTATCCTTCCTGAAACCAGATGCTCTGATCATGTCTTATATAGGATGAATCCTTCCTAAAACCAAACGTTGTGATCTGATCATGTCTTATACAGGATGAATCCTTCCTGAAACTAGATGTTGTGATCAATCATATCTTATACAGGTTGTATCCTTCCTGAAACCAGACACTCTGATCATGTCTTATACAGGATGAATCCTTCCTGAAACTAGACGTTGCGATCAATCATGTCTTATATAGGATGAATCCTTCCTAAAACCAGACGTTGTGATATGATCATGTCTTATACAGGATGAATCCTTCCTGAAACTAGACGTTGTGATCAGTCATGTCTTATACAAGTTGTATCCTTCCTAAAACCAGACACTCTGATCATGTCTTATATAGGATGAATCCTTCCTGAAACTAGATGTTGTGATCAATCATGTCTTATACAGGATGAATCGTTCCTGAAACTAGACGTTGTGATCTGATCATGTCTTATACAGGATGAATCCTTCCTAAAACTAGACATTGTGATCAGTCATGTCTTATACAGGATGTATCCTTCCTGAAACCAAACACTCTGATCATGTCTTATACAGGATGAATCCTTCCTGAAACCAGACGTTGTGATCTGATCATGTCTTATACAGGATGAATCCTTCCTGAGACCAGACGTTGTGATCAGTCATGTCTTATACAGGTTGTATCCTTCCTGAAACCAGACACTCCGATCATGTCTTATACAGGATGAATCCTTCTTGAAACCAGACGTTGTGATCAATCATGTCTTATACAAGATGAATCCTTCCTAAAACCACATGTTTTGATCTGATCATGTCTTATACAGGATGAATCCTTCCTAAAACCAGACGTTGTGATCAAACATGTCTTATACAAGATGTATCCTTCCTGAAACCAGACACTTTGATCATCTTTGTCTTATACAGGATGAATTCTTCTTGAAACCAGACTGAATCTAGATCTTATCGAATCAAATCAAATCTATCGGGATATCAATTTTGCAAAACTCCAAAGATCAAATACCTCAATTGATCTCCCGAGGGGGCATCACCATACCATAATCTATCAATCAAGAGCTGGGGCATCCTATCAAACCAATATCAACATCAAAACAAGATTATTCTTTGAATCAATGTGTCATCACACCTCACTTCAAAGAGGGGCAAAATGTAGACACTTAAAAATAATTATTTTAATTATTTCTTGCATAATTAATTAATTAATTATGTTAATTCAAATTCCTCTCAATATTAATTAAATATAATTAATATTGTCACTATAGCATATGATTGATTTATTTAATAAATCAATCCCTTTCTTTATTCTTCTAAAAAAATCAAATCCTCACAAATCTTCCTCTTAGCTAATTAATTTCAATTAATTAGTTAACCTACATGATTCCTACAAATCATTTTCTTAATTCATTCTTCTAGAAACTCCCTAAACTCACTTAACATTATTCTTCTAATTTTTTATTCCCTCCACTCATTCTCTCTCCTAGTCAAATTCTCCTACAAATATTAATCCCACCTAACATTTTCTCTAATCCCCCTCCTAATGAGTCGTTAATAGTTAATCATCATGATTAGCCACAAAGTCAACTCTTTGTCTTTTTCAGCCAGCCACTAGCTTTAAATGCTCTTTTCCTAGGTGAATGTAAGATTTTCGAAATCACACATTCCTCTAGGCATCCCCTCTCCCAAGGAAATTTTTAATTCTTTTTTATTCCTCCAATCCCCATGATATCCTTTTTTGGAGAATTTTTAATTCCGCCAATGAATCTTGTGGAGTGTGGAGATACGAAATGCCTTTAAGGCATATTTCTTGGTCTCCACACCCTCTCTTGGACCTTGTGTGAGCTCACAAGTAAATCTTAGCCCTTCATCTTGAATTCATCCTAGCCATTCTTTTTCCTCTCCTCTTCCTATAAAATAGGGCTCCATCCCTTCATTCAAAACATCTTGAAATCCAGTAAGTTTATGCTGCCCTTTTGAGCCTAGGAAATCATCTTGGCAACTTGATCATCTCATCCTTATCATTTTTCACATCCATTCCATTTGTGCACAACATTGGAGAGCCATACACATCCAACAATCAAAGGAGCACATCAAGTGGAGCATTATCAAGGGGCGCCTTCACTTCATCAAGCTCAATCCAAAGGAGAAGGTAAAATAGCAAGGTGAAATGGTCTTTTAATGATATTTTAGCATTCTGTATGTTTATTTCGTTATGTTTTGATCATTTAACCTTCTAATCTATTTTCCTCTCTTCAATTGTCATTGGATTTAACCATCCAATTATAGTCAGTGGGACTCCATTTTGTTGTTGAGCAGTGAGCTCTAGGCTGTTGGCCTTCCTGCATGTGCAGGCCCCTATTTATAAGTAATATTTATTCATATTGGCTAGTGAATAAATATTGTGGATCACAAATCCCACCGAGGTTTTTCCCCTACCGGGTTTCCTCACAAAGAATATCTGTGTTATGGTGTGCATTGATGGTTATACTTTTGCTTCTCTTTACTATATTATTATTTGCTTACCGATATATTAATTTGGGTTATAAAGTTGCAAACAAGTTTAAATCTTTTGTTTATCGGTTAGACACTGATTCACCCCCCCCTCTCAGTGTCTTTGGGACTAATCAAGTATCTAACAAGTGATTTGTAGGAATCACTTTAGTTAAGTTAATTAATTAGGATTAATTAACTAAGAAGAATTTAGAAGAATGGGGAAATTAATTAATTTATTGATAAATTAATTATTGGACTATAGAGATAAGATTGATTAAATTTTATTTAATTAACCTCGAGACAAAGGGAATTAACACAATTAAATTGGTTAATTATGTTGACAGGCTTAAATTAATTATTAATTTAATTAATTTTAGGTGTCTACAATTGACTAGCATTTTGTATGCTTGCATGTTTCATACATATATATGTAACATGATGACATATGCATTCTATATGATGATGTAAACTGAATATGTACACACACACACACACACACAAATAAATATGCATACATATATATATACATATATAGATACACATGTTACTACTTATCAAATTGCCATTAGTTTTTATATTCAAAGTCATACTATATATTCTAGTCGGTTAGCACTACTGAATCATGCAGTCGGTATAAACAAAGAAGTCGGTATACACAGTCTAGTCAGTTACAGAAGAAAGTAGTCATAGAATGCAATATTCACCGAGCTATCTACCGAGTATCTTTTTATGGCTACCGAGCAGTAAAGTTAACACACTAAGTTGATATTCACTGAGTGAAACATGTTACCGGATACCTTGAACCTAGACATGCATATGAAAATGTGTTACAAGATCGAGGCACATCTAACCATTATTACATTGGAAATTGCACTAGAAGATTGTGTATGATTACGAGGTCAATCCAACCAATGAAATATTTTGTTTAGTTATTCATTCAAGGAATCTTGTTTATAAGATCTAAGCAATGAATTAGATCACCGTTTTAAGAAATCTATTTATACAACATGAGAAAAAGAGCAAGGTGTGAGTGTGCATGTATGAAGGAAAACTGTTACAGAGACACAGAGGTCACCGAGAAGGTTTTCAAAGAACAGTCCAAGAACAGAGTAAACAGAAGGGTTTACCGAGTTACTATATGGGTTACCGAGGTATGCTATAAGCAAGGTAATCTTATTCTAAGCACATAGAATCTGCTATAACATTTCAGATGTAAAGTTGTAGATGTTTGTAATGATTTTTTTGTAATATTGTGAAGTTGAAAGAGAAACCTCTAATAGTGTAAAAGACTCTAGCAAGTTTATAAATTGTAAATCCTCTAACCAGGTGTAGCATTCAGAATAAATGTTGTGAAATCCTTTAGCGAGGTAGATCTAACAGATCTTGTTACTCCTAACAGGGTAAGCTATCATAAATAGCTAAATGTAGCTCTAACTGAGCAATTTTTATTATTGCAGTAGTGAAGTTGTGGGTGCCATCCCCACCACAGTTTTTCTCTCTAACCAAGAGTTTCTGCATAACCAAAATATATGAGTTATGGAGTGAATTATGTATGATTGTTATCTGTTTGTTTTAGATTTATTTTATGTTACTGCACTATTCTATTTATGCATAATAGTAAGGTTATTATGAAAGAAAAGTTTTGAGGTACTGATTCACCCCTCCCCTCTCAGTACATTAGCTTTCCATATTGGGCCTAACAATTGGTATCAGAGCTTCTATCTTGAAAAAGGGTTTAACTACCTAAACAGAAAGATCTTATCAATGGAAGGCTATAAACAATCTCAGAGGATTATGTATCTACAAGAAGAGCTGGATCATGCAAATCAAGTGATTGTAGACATACAAAGGCAAATGCAAAAATCTCTGAAAGTAAGAAGAAGGTTATCTAATGACTTGCAGGATTCTCAAGAGTTAGTGGAACAAATTGAGACATCATGTGAGAATAGTATATCTAAAGAGACTGAAGAAATGATTGGAGTATTGAAAGAAAAGAACAAAGCATTGGCTGATCAACTAAAAGCAATGGAAAGAGAACATGAACATTTCAGTACATAGATGACTAAAAGCTAGATGCATTGAGGACAACAGAGGATAAAGCAAGAGATCTACAAAGAGAGAAACAACAACTTGAAGTCTTAGTATCTGATAAGAATGATGAAATCATAAGGTTAACTGGGATTCAACAAAATATGATAGATCAACTAGGCTATGCACATCATGAAGCAATTCTAAAGAATGATGAAAATCAAGCATTGAAACTTGAAGTAACAAAATTGATCAATGAACATGAAACAGAGAAGAAATCGAAGGAAACATTGAAGAAGAGTTATGATGCATAAAAAATGTTGGATGAGCAACTGAATACAAGAAGACCCAACAAAGATGTAGGACTCGGTTACAAAGGAAAAGAATCAACCGAGAAAGGAATTCATACTACCGAGAGAGGAGAATCATCAAAGCAAGCTGGAAACAGGAATAACATCAAAAGGAAGAAGCCTATTTGCTACTACTGTGGAAATCAAGGTCATACTGCCAACATATGCCAGATTAGAAAAGGTAAGCAACAAAATATCACTAAGTCCAATGGATATTGTTACAATTGCAATAAATATGGTCACACATCTAATCAATGTAGGACAAAGTCTGTTAACAACTATCAAAAGGCAAAATTCAAAGGGTTTTGTAGAAACTGCAATAGATATGGACATAGTACCAAGAAGTGCTGGTCTAAGAAAAATAACTACAGGTGGTCTGCACACTGAGCAAATGCTAGTCATTACTGAACTCACACAAAGCCTTACCGACAATATGCAATAGTACCATGGGATTACAATACAAGGATATGGTGCGAATGTTGTGGAAGATATGGACATATTTGTGCCAACTGTTTTATAAGGTTTGGAATGAACAATCGAAGATCATGGATAAATCCTGGTATGGCATGTTTTCATTGTCACAAAGCTGAACATTTAGCTAGAGATTGCAGAGATCAGCCTAGGAGAGACATTGAAGAGATAAAAGAAAAATTCAAGATGATTTGGAAAAAGAAGGAAATCATGTCAGATGAAGAAAGCAACTTACCTACCGAGTTAGGTGCACCTATTCCAAATTAATCAGAAAAGGTATGAAGGGAATGCATTCTCTAAAGGTTAAATCATAACAGTTCCTATTCTATTATGTACAAAATTCAAAATCTGCATAGTTAAGATGCAATTAGTAAGTTTGAAAGTCTATCAAAGTACTTTACAGGAAACTTGTCAAGTTGGTGTATACAGGAAGCCTGTCAAGTCGGTTAATGAAGGAAATTTGGTTACTCAGTTAAAATGAAAAAAAAAGGAGTAAATTGGTTAAAGGTGAACCGAGTGAATTTAATGTTTTGGCCTAACTTGCACGGAGCCCGATAAGGTATTTTGTACTTAAAGGTATTTTCGCGGTCATTCTCATTCACCAAGTTTTCAAGAGAGTAGAGTAGAGTGAATCAAGGTGATCAAACTTCATTCAGAGCGTTTCAAGGTATTTACATCAAATCTCATCACACTGTTAAGCTGGTTTCCGATCTTGTCAAATTGCTATTATCTACCACGTGTGAAGCATTAGTCGTTTGTAAACTGTCAAACCCTAAGGATAATTTGCTAAGTTTTTACCTGAAATCTACAATGGCACCCAAGATCCAAGATCCCGTAGTTGTCAAGAATGTGGAGAAGCCCTCACTGAAGAACTCTTTGACTCCTAAAGTTGCCTTAGAATCAAATGACAAAACTGCATTTTCCCTCATCCCAGATAGAGTCTTGTTAGTCGAAGATGTTAGATTCTTCATCAAATGCCATGTTGAGGAACTCGGTTATGTTGAGATTAGTGACACATATGATGAACTTTGTACCAATGGCAAAATGGATAGCAAGTTCGAGCATATCAAAATCAAGGGAGTAATTGAAGCCCTAGCCTATCCCCATGTGTTCAAACCCCAGTGGGTTAAGTTTGTTTTAAGTAGAGTACATGATGATTTTATGTGGCTAGAGGAGCAACCATTCAAAATCACTAAGGAAATCATTCATGTGATCACCGGGTATCCTATCTATGATCATGCACAAGCACAGAAAATGATATCACAGAAGGAGCTAATCAGTCTAACTGGAGTAGAATCTGATTACCGAGGACTGAAATTGAACAATGTCACTAATACAGAACTTAAGTTTGCAATTAGAGTAATTGGTTATTGTTTCTTCCAATATGCAAGGGAAAATAGTGTACCATGTGCAGTAGTTGAATTAGCCTACAAAATAGTGAAAAAGGGAATGAAAGTAGATTTATGTGAAGTGCTACTAAAGAACTTGTTTGAGAACCTGAACACAAGAAGGAAGCCGAAGAAGAACAACTCGGCAAACACACTGAAGTTTGGTTCACTTCTTGTATGCATGTTTTTCTACTTTGATAAGTTCTTTCCCTCAGTCGGTAAAGTAGTTTGGGAGCTACACTGGCCTATCACCCATCAAATCAATGATTTTATCAAGAAATCGGGAGATAATTTTAATGATATCATGGATGACTATTTCAGCAAATTTCAAGAGAAGATGCACAACAGGTACCAGATTCCACCACAGCTGGTAGAGAAATATAAGGATGATATATGTTTTGAGGTAGACACCGATTATTGTTATATGAATGCTGTTGAACCAAGGACTCAATCTTTGCCACCAATGGGTTATGAGATTGACTATGATATTACACAACAATAGATTGATGCCTATCTTTCATTGCCAAGGCAAGCTACCAAACTAAGATATGGAACTTATGAAGAGGTGAAATAAAAAGTGAAAATGAGCATTGTAGTACCTAAAGTTACAAGAAAGGCTACAAAGATGATAAAGGTTTTATCTAAAAAATTCGGAGAAGAATCCTCCTCTACACCTGTCAAAGGCACTCTTGCCATTACCAAAGAGGAATCAGAAGCTCAAGAGGTAGAAATAACACTGAGTACCAAGTTGCCTAAGGGTAAAGTTTTGAAAAGAAAGAAATAGGACATTTCAAAGGCCCTACCGACTCCACCAACAAAGAGACCCAACACTAGAGCATCAACTACATCACCGAGTAAGAAACAAAAGAGTGTTACTATTCCCAAGGTAACCAAGACCTACAAGAAATCTACTCGGAGACTCATTTTGGCAAAAGAGTCTAGTGATACAGAATCTGATGATGCAAACAAATTTCAAATTGTAAAAAGTAAGAAGGTAAATATTCATAGTGTTGAAAACTTTTGTGCCAATGTTAAAGAATATGGTGGATTTCTAGGATTTAGATATGTCAAGTATGAGACTAGGAATAATGATGAGAAGCGACAAATTGAAGAAGCTGTCATTTGTACACTTCTAAAGTTTCGGCTAGCTCCATTAGAACTAGCAAAGTCACTTCTGAGTGAATTATACTTACATATTGATAATAGATGGAAATATGCAATAGACTCAGAGAAACAAATTAGAGAAAGAATTCTAGTCCATCTATTCCCTAATATGTCTGTAGCAGAAATTAAGGAGCATTTGACAACATACAATTCTAAATTTCTTGTCAAACAGAGAGCCTTAAAATTGATGAATGGGCTATACATTGATGTGGAAAATGAGACAAAAGCCAAGTGGCAGGATATCTTCAAAATAAAGGATGTTGGTGAACAATCTCAAGTTGAAATTGTTGATGTCACCGAGCAAGATCCTGATGTCACTGAGCAAGGTCCTGATGCTACCAAGCAAGACCCGGCTAACACTATTCAAATTGATGAAGATGTCATGGATGCAGAAGCACCAGAGTAGGAAATGATGGAAGGCACTACCTATGCAAAACTTGTATCTAGTGAATCTATCTTAGAACAAGTTCAACCTTATCCGCTGGTCAAGCCACCTGTCTCTACTGAAGCTCCTAAGGATATAGAACAAGGAACCAAAGGTCACAAGTATGAAGCAGTAGAAGATACAACTAAAGATTAGATGTCTCAAGCACCATCAAGCACTGAAAAAGTCATAGCTGAGACACCTAGTACCGAGACACCCAAGGACACCACAACGGCTACAGGAACAGATCAAAGTGTTGCATCTACTGAGCAACCTACCGAGGGTCAGCAAGCCTCACAAGCACTTGTCTTAGTACAATTGACCAAAGGTAAAGAGAAGAAGGTGAGAAAGCATAGTTTTAAAGTTGATTTAACTAAATTGATAGTGTTGCCCAATGTGGATATCTCAAAATTAAAAGGGAAAGCACTTATTGATTTCGGTGAACTATGCAAAGAAAAGGCCAAACAAGAAAAGCAATTGGCCATTCAAAAGAAGAATAAAGTACTATAGAAGGTAAAGACACTACTAACCGATATGCTACCTTCAGCAACAGTGTCAACCGATGCAACCATCCATATTAAACTGGATGAACTCCTTACTCAAATAGAAACATCTGGAGTTGATGCATTTGAGTACTTAAGAAAACTAAAAGATAAAGAGCTTACTACAAAGATGATAGAAGAAGTACAAAAAGCTCTCGCTATAGGAAAAGTAAAGCTTGTCAAATTCATTGCTAAGTTGTCCCCTCAACTCAAGCATATTCTTTATTTATTTCATAAACTTTGTACATTTTCCTTATTTATTAAAGATATCAAGAATAAAACTGATGCAATTGAGAAAGAGATCACCGATCTCTCAACTAAGTTGACCACCGAGCCTAATTCAGTTCAAAATTTTTATACCAAGCTTCAACAGCTTATGGTTCAACAGTTAGAACTCAGAAATGAAGAGCATAAGATCAGGATGGATATAATAACCCTCCAGACATTATTCCTTCCTCATCTCTCATCAGTTCAAGAGAAGATTAACCGAGCTACACACCTATCAACTACACAAGAGGCAAGCACTCTTGATGGCTTAATATCACTATTGGCTGCTATTCAAGCTCAAAATTCATTAATGGAAAGTGTAAAGGATGCACTCTCAATCGCACTCACTGACGCCCTGTAACAAGTATAAATCTATTTTTGATCAGTTACCGCCCCCGGATGGAAATTAAGTTTTTAATGTTTGTCAAAAAAGGGGAGTAATATTACATATAATACTACATAGGGGAGTAATACCAGACAAAGGGGGAGTAATACTATATTTGGAGAGTGAAACAGTTTTGGTAATATAGTTTTGAGTATTGTATACAGGGGAGTATACCGAGTAGAATATATAGAGCATACAAAGCAAGCAAAGCACTCAAGCATAGAACAGAACCGAGCATGCAAAACCTGAGTTATATACAGAATAATGATAAGGGGAGTATATCTGCATATACTATTTCATTGACTATTGTATATATTGTCAAGTATAGTCATTTTGCAAAGTATATAGATTTTTGAGTTATGACTTTGAAAGTAGTTTTTGTCAAATATCTCAACTAATGTCAAAAGGGGAGATTGTTACTACTTATCAAATTGCCATTAGTTTTTATATTCAAAGTCATACTATATATTCTAGTCAGGTAGCACTACCGAATCATGTAGTCAGTATAAACAAAGAAGTCGGTATGCACAGTCTAGTCGGTTATAGAAGAAAGCAGTGACAAAACGCAGTATTCACCGAGCTGTCTATCAAGCAGTATAGTTAACACAACGAGTTGATATTCACTGAGTGAAACGTGTTACTAGATACATTGAACCTGGACATGCATATGAAAATGTGTTACAAGATCGAGGCACATCTAACCGTTATTACATTGGAAACTGCACTAGAAGATTGTGTATGATTATGAGGTCAATCCAACCAATGAAATATTTTGTTTAGTTATTCATTCAAGGAATCTTGTTTGTAAGATCGAAGCAACGAATTAGATCACCGTTTTAAGAAATCTATTTATACAACATGAGAAAAAGAGCAAGGTGTGAGTGTGCATGTATGAAGGAAGACTGTTACACAGACACAGAGGTCACCAAGAAGGGTTTACTAAGTTACTATATGGGTTACCGAGGTATGCTATAAGCAAGGTAATCTTATTCTGAGCACATAGAATCTTCTATAGCATTTCAGATGTAAAGTTGTAGATGTTTGTAATGATTTTATTGTAATATTGTGAAGTTGAAAGAGAAACCTCTAACAGGGTAAAAGACTCTAACCAAGTCTACAAATTGTAAATCCTCTAACCAAGTGCAGCATTCAGAATAAATGTTGTGAAATCCTTTAGCAAGGTAGATCTAATAGATCTTGTTACTCCTAATAGGGTAAGCTATCAGAAATAGCTAAATGTAGCTCTAATCGAGCAATCTTTATTATTGCAGTAGTGAAGTTGTGGGTGCCATCCCCACCACAGTTTTTCTCTCTAACTAAGAGTTTCTACGTAACCAAAATATATGAGTTATGGAGTGAATTATGTATGATTGTTATCTGTTTGTTTTAGCTTTATTTTATGTTACTGCACTATTCTGTTTATGCATAATAGTAAGGTTATTATTAAAGAAAATTTTTGAGGTACTAATTCACCCCTCCCCTCTCAGTACATTAGCTTTCCATATTGGGCCTAACAACACACACACACACACACACACACACACACATACATGTATATACATGTATGTATTGTATATGTATATGTATATGTATATGGATGTATATTTATATGTATATGTATATGTATATGTATATGTACATGTATATACATATACATATACATATACATATACATATGTATATGCATATACATATGCATATACATATACATATATATACATATACATATGCATATACATATACATATATATACATATGCATATACATATACATATACATATACATATACATATACATATATACATGTATATATATACATATATATGCATATACATATAGATATGTATACGTATATGTATATGCATATGCATAGATATATACATATGTGAGATACTATTTTGGTGACACATGTATGGTTTCCTATGATGCACATGCTACATGTATTATGTTAGTAAAATTTTGGGATTTTTGGTTTTAAAATGAATGGAGTGTTATAGTATACTAATTTGATACAAACCTATTTGCAATACTAACACACATGTAGGTATATGAGAGTTGGCAATAGAAAGGAAGGAAAATTGAGAGGGGGGGGGTGAATCAGTTTTCACCAGATTAAATAGATTAAGCACAATCTCAAATCTGATCAACTACAACAAAAGAAAGATAACAACAATAAAAACAACACATATAACATCAATATTTTTGATGTGGAAAACCTGGTTAAGGGAAAAACCATGGTGGGAACCTACCCACAATAAGACGATAATCTATAGTAGTATGTGTAAATATTACAATGGGGAATGCACATGCATTCAAGCACACTACCTAGAGCTCACTACCCATATTAAAATGACCCTGAAGGCTCCAACCCTTAGGGAAGGTTCACTACCTTACAAAAATGATCAGACTACAATCCGAAAAAGATGGAACTGCAAAAATAGCATCTGCTAATGCTTGATGACAGTTTCGGTTAAGCTCAAATGTCTGCTCTTCACCAATCATTGCTCAACACACCACACCAAAAGATGAATTCACTAATTGCACATACACCACTCTCTAATAATGTAGACTCAACAACAACCACCAAATTACAAGAATATTACACCCATTTATACAAATCATCAACCTTGACTACAAGGTTGGCCAAACCCTTAAAACCTAATTATAAAATTACATCACATGATACATAAATCAACCACCAGACCAATACAATATCATAGACAACATAGAATGGACCTAAATCAACTTCTCAAACATGCACTGCCACCAAAGATCTTGCCAAGATCAACCGTAACATGTTACACCATCAAAATACCGTATAACACGAAGAATATCATCAGACCAAGAATATCATCAAGAAATCACACAATACTCAATATGGACCATCAAAACAAATAGGACATGATTAGGAAGCACCAAAAAGCACATTAGAACCATCTGCAATAGCTGCACCAACACCACTTATTCAAATCTTCATCAATCAATACACTAACATTGAAGAATACTTAATCAACAACAACTCGGACAAGAAAGATAGCTTCCAGAGAATCAAACCACAAACTATCTGAAATGAAGATACACACAAACATCCCAAATACTCTCCAAAATCCACAACACAAGATATGGTCATGCTGGAGCACGATGAATCAAACACCAGAACAGTGCAACACCAAACACTGAAAACCAGTCTCCATACCAGAATCCTCAACTTGATCAAATCATCACATAGCATCATGGAATCAATAAAGAATGAAGTAGAAACACTAGATATACTTCATACTAAACCACAAATCCAAATCAATTCTCAACAACACCAAAACATAGGAATATGTTGACATCAATGACAACAACATATCCTAGTAGCAACAATATCCAACAATCTCCCCCTTTAGCATTGATGGCAACATATGAATGTGAAAAACAATCAATGAAAAGGAATAAATCAATACCAACAAATTACAACACACTCCCCCTAAGATCATGCACATAAAGTGTTGGCAATTGATACTCATTTGGGTTCTAGGTGTTGTCATTGATGGCAACACACTTCATGGTAGATCCGAAAATCAAGGTAATTGACATTCAGGAAACCGACATGCATGTAACTAGCAAACTTGGAACTAGTATTCTAAGGCCGACTCAGGAGATTTATGTGACAAACTTGGAAGCGACAACAGTCATATAGTTTTATGTTTATATTTTGTCTGCGATGACATGTCTCATATCTTTTGTAATATTATTGTAAGTTGACATAAGGCATTTATGTTTATACATGTAAATGGGTATATAATTCAATCCGGTTAGGTCATTTTGGATACATAGAGATGCGAAAGGTGATGTGATGTTATGCAAGCGAGATCTTGATAGACAGAATGCAAATGTAAACATCTATAGTTGGTCTTGGGTATTTGTCTAGAGGATTGGAGATCAATCTAAGTTACCGGTAAGAGAGGTTGCAGTATAAACCGGTACAGATAGTTCTTTAACCGAAACTCATCCAGCATGTCAGATGCACATTCAGAGTTTAGATTCTATTTGTAATTCAGTATTTCATATATGTAGTCAGTGAGGCTCTTTTGTGATGAGTAGTGTTCTCTAGGCAGTGTGCCTTCCTGCATGTGCAGACCCCTCTTGTAATATTTATTTAGCTAGCCAGTGGACATATATTGTGGGTCACCAATCCCACCATGGTTTTTCCTCTTTGAGGTTTTCAACGTATAAATCTTTGTGTTATGGTGTTGATTCTTTTGGTTGCATTGCTATTACTTACTACTACTTTCTTTTATGAATACCGGTTAATAAGTGGATTTGTTAATAAGGTTAAAATTTTTATAACTGACAAAACACTGATTCACACCCCCCTCTTAATGTTCTTGGATCCCGACAATTGGTATCAGAGCCTGGTGCCTCGGAATAAGTCTAATAGCTTGAGGAAGATCCTAAATCCGGAATCCATGGAGATGAGTATAGAGAAGGAACTTGAAGTAACACTTGAAGACTATGATGCTAAAAGTTTCAAGAACTTGAAGTTGCAAGATGAGTTGAATTCTACATAGGAATTCATTCTTACCCTGCAAGAGAGGTTATGATTTGCTCAAGCTAAAAGGAAGGAACTCTTAAAAAGTTTGGATGATGAAGAGAAGAATCCCCTTAAGGAATTATGTCAGAAGCTGAGTCAGGAGAATAATCTCATGAAGAATTAAATGCAAGCCATGACCATGAGGATGTCTAAGGATATTGAAGACCAGAAGAAGAATTAAGAAAATCTTGCTATATCTCTGAAAGACAGCTCTAAGGAATGCATTAGGTTGGCGCATGAGAATGATGTGTTGAGAACTGAATTGGTGCAATCATAGAACAATGAACAAGAGTTGGAAAGAATGGTGACAATCCTAAGAAGTGATTTGGATGCTGCAAGTGAATACAAAGAAAAGTTCAAGGTCAGTTCTGCAAAGCTTGATGAATTACTGAAGGATCAAAGAGACACTGGAGACACTAGAGGTCTTGGATTTGAGCATGGAAAAATCTCTGGTACTGCAAATCAAGAGAATCCACCAGACAATCGGAATCAAAGATCACTAGTAAGGTAACCCAATGCACATAGATTTAATGGTATATGCTATGTTTGCAATAAGTTTGGTCATAGAGAAAGTCAATGCAGAAATAGAGCAAATCAGAATAATAATGCAGTTCTCGGTCAATGTTCAAATTGTAAAAAGTATGGTCATAGGACAAAATATTGTAGAATGAATGTGAGATGTCATGAATGTGGAAATTTTGTACATATGGCTAATCAATGTAGGTCATGATCAAGGATACAACAAGGAAATTTAGAAGAACAATGTTACTTGCTATGCATACAAAAAAATAGGACACATTGTCAAATATTGCAGAAGCAAGACTACATCGGAAAGGAATGACACATCCAATGAGAAGGGAAAGAAAAAGGTTGATGAAATATAGTAAGCTCATGCAAAATAGTGGGTTACGAAGTTTGAAGATCAATCAGCAAAGGAAAATTCCTTGGTTACTCAACCGACAGAGCAGAATGTTCCTACATCGATAGGAAATTCGTCTGGTAACTAAGGCATTAGCGTTAGGGGGAGGAAAATTAATGACAAATTCTGCATTACTCCTAGTAGTGGTCTGAAAGCTTGTTTCAGATCTTGGAGAAGTCAGTCTTAAGTATAACCGACGCTGAGATAATAGATTTTAACTCTGATATGATATGTTGACATGCATTAATGTCAATAAGAAATTAGGGTTTCACATAATAAAAAGGAAAAGTTTCTTCATTTCAGATCACACAACACTCAAAGTGAAGAAGAGAAGAAGAGAAAGTTTAAGGTGATCAAAGGTGATTGAGAGCATTTTCAAGCAATTTCTAGTATTTTCAGAGCAATTTTTTCACAGACATAGGTTGAGAGGTATTTTCTCCATTTTCAAGCTATTTTTCTAAAATCGTAATGGCTTCTGGATCTGCTCTTGCTCCAGCAGATGTGGCTACCCCTGTTATTGTGGACATTAAGGATCATCCACATTCAAAAGTCAAGCAATGCCCCCAAATTGCAAAGGTTGATGACTCAATCAACACATTTTATAGGGTTCCTGATAGAGTTCTCTATGTGGAAGATGTGAGAGCCTATATTCACTACACTCTGGAGGATCTAGGATCATCGGAGATTAAGTCAGTATACATATCCACTTTGCTGAACAAGGATAGGTTGATCAAACTAAAATTTCAAATTCTAAAGGATCAAGGTTTCACCGATATTTTGGAGATGCCCGAGTTCAAGGATGAGATTATTCAGTACATATTGAGCCAAGTCCATGGTGAGTTCATGTTGCTTGACCAGCCCTACAAAATCACCAAGGAGGTGATTTTTGCTATCACTGATTTACCCCAGGTCAGACAAACATCGATCGAGAATAAGGTTTCAAATAATGAATTGAACAAGCTAATCGATGCCACCTTTGAAAACCGGTTGATGTGGATTAGCACCATCAAGGATAAAGTTGTTCAATTTGCAAGCATGGTAATCAGATACAAGGTAACACAATCCAACTGGTTGAACTCTGTTTCTAGTTCATGTATCTACTGTGCACACAAGATGGTCAAAGAAAAGGAGAAATATGATCTATGTCAATGGATGTGCGATGAATTGATTTTGAATTTGGGAAAGATTAAGGGAGAAAAGAAAGGTACATTCTAGTATGGAAATCTCATTGTTTGTTTAATGCGTTTCTTTCTAAATGAGATACCAGGATCCGATAAGAGGCAATGGGCCTTTGATATACTAGTAGGAAAACAAATTAAGGATACCTTGAGGAATTTGGGACCGGACAAATACTCCATTATGTGGGTTTATTTCAAAGCATTTCATAAAGCAATGAAGAAGAGGGAAAGGATTCCTAAGCATATAGTTGATAAATACTCTACCAACATATGCTTCATGGTCAAAAAGGATGAAACAAAAATGGAGGTAGTGTAGCCTAGAACAATCTGGTTTACTAAAATGGGCTATGAGGTTGATGCACAGATCTTGGACCTTTATGCCAAGATGCTTATAGATGCCTCGATTGATGAGAAGGAGAAAATTTTTGGAACTGCAAAGCAAAAAGAATTTGAAGTGAAGATAGGTTTCAGCAATAAGAAAAGGGAAGGACAAATAAAGAAGGTTGGAGAGGCTATCTAGAAGATATCCTCTGAGATTAAACAAATCATTGGTTTAGCATAGACATCTCCTCTAGCAGCTATACAGTCTTCTCTAGAAGAAGGAACCAAAAACCCTCATTACCCCTATTGAATCTGGTTTTGAGACTGAGGATGAACCCCCGAAGATTCCTAAGATTTATATGAGAATTTAGAGGAAGAAGCTCGAGGAAGGGAAGCTATAGAAAACCAAAGTCACTCCTCAAGCAGCTCAGAAGAATTTTTTAAGGAGAGAAAGGCTACTAAGAAAAGAAAATTGATCAAGGAGTCTGCTCCCACCCCCAGTAAGAAGAAGAAATCAGATCTATATACAACTCTTGAATCTGGCAAAAGTCTTAAGGTTATTGTTCCTCTTTTTGTTGCTGAATTAATTGATCAAATTACAAAAGATGGCATTTTAAGTAATATACAACATTATTATGTCGATATGGATGATAAAGAGAGAAAGTAGATAGAAGAAGCAACTTTGTTATACTTAAATATATATAAGAAATCTTTACTAGAGATTGAGATTCAAATACTTACATATTTATATCATAAGTTAGATGCTAGGAGGTTATCTTCTATTGAGGAGGATAAACATATAAAGGTTTGGGAATTATTGACTGTTTGTGGTGCTATTACTGGAGATGAGATGCAAGAGTGTCTAGATTTTGGTAACAAAATAATTTTCCAGAGTAGACACTGGCATATAAGTCTTATGGTGGGTAGAGTGAATGAGATAGTCAAGGAAACCCATGAGACTTGGGTTAAATTCTTTGTTGATAAACCAAGTTTCTTTATATCACCAGATACACCTCCTAAGTCTGAAATTCTAGACATCCTAGTTGATGCTAAGGGTAAAGGCATATTGGGTGAAGATTCACAGGTTTTGGAGCATAACATAACCAAAGGCATTCCTTTGATAGTAACACATGTACAAGATGTAGAGATCAGTAAAATGATAGATATTATTGAGAATAATTTTCCTCCGGTGATGTTGATGAGGTAGAGGTGACAAAAATAACTGCACTAAGTGGCGAAGCCACCGGTGCTAAGGAGAAGGTAAAGGATAAAGTAGAACAGAAGGAAGAAGAGAAAGGACAAGTTGAACCAACTAAAGTTAGGGTACCGACACCTTCACCGGTTGTTGGTCCCTCATTGTTGGCACTTGAATCATCCGGTCAAGAAGATTTCGGTCATTTTGAGAAAAAGAATATTGAGTAGTTGAAAATTTTTGAATTAATGTTTGTTGCAGCTTAGAAATTGAAGAAGGAAGGATCAGAGGATAAGCAATTTATTGAGACAATTCCAATTTTGTAGTAGCTTTCACGGGAATGCAAGAGAGATCAGGTTGCAAGTCCCTCTAGTAAGTTGAAAGGTTTGACTGAGCACATTGCAAAAGAGTACAAAACTCTTCAACAAGTGTCAAACTGACAGTTGGTGGAAAGATATAATGCAGCTAGGAAGGTCACCTATGATAATATGATCACATCCGACAAAGCTAAGCTAACAAAAGAAATTACAAGGATTGATGAAGCACTTCATCAATGTAGTCATATATACGAGTCTTGCACTAACATAGCCAAAATAATAATAGACCTAGATAATAAAGTTAAGGTGGATAAGGACAAGTTGGAACAATTTGTAGTCAGTATTGATGGTATTGAGTCTTTGACCACCTCTGTTGATGGTCAAATTTTTCTTTTAGAGTCACAAATTTTAGTCTTGGAGAAGGAAAAGGATAAGTTAATCCAGTGGGCTAGAGAATTAAGAGATTTGGTCAGTCTTCGGCTTAATACTTTGTTACTTCATAAGTGGGAATATATGGATCATATGAATATGCCCACACCAACAACCCTAAGATAAGAAGAATTGCACGCTTACATTCTGAATGGGTTTGTATCAATTTTGGGAACTTTAAAGACCATCTGGGATAATTATTTGGAATTTTTGAAGGGTGCTTATCCAGATGTTTTCAAGTACATCTAGTTTCGGTAATAACAATTTTGATTTATACATAATTTCATTTATTTCTTATTTTTGACCTTTGGCATTGCTATCAAATGGGGAGAGGTTGGATGTGAAAAATGTTAAGGGACATAAAAAGCAATGTATAGCTTAGGGGAGAAGCATTATGAGACCAGCTTTGGGAGATTAGATTTTGGATAGGAACCAATACAACACTTCAATGGTCTATTTTTCACATGAGTGTTGCCATCAATGCTAAATGGGGAGATTGTTGGCAATTTACACTCATCCGGGTTCTATGTTTTGTCATTGATGGAAACATACTTCATTGTAGATTCAAAAATCAAGGTAACCAATATTCACTTCACTGGCATTAAGGGAACCGATAGGCATGTAACCAACAAACTTGGAATCAGTATTCTAAGGCCGACATATGAGATTGATCAGGAAAACGTGGAAGTGGTAATAGTCATATAGTTTTATGTTTATATTTTATCTGGGACGACATGTCTCATATCTTTTTTAATATGATTGTAAGTGACATAAGGAATTTATGTTATACATGTAAATGGGTATATAAGTCAGTCCAGTTAGGTCATTTTGGATACACAAAGATGCGAAAGGTTATGTGATGTTATGCGAGCGAGATCTTGATTGACAAAATGTGAATCTAAACATCTATAGTCGGTCTTGGGTATTTGTCTAGAGGATTAGAGAGTGATCTAAGTTACCAATAAGGGAGGTTACAGTATAAACCGGTACAGACAGTGCTTTAACCAAAATTCATCTAGCATGTCGGATGCACATTTAGAGTTCAGATTTTGTTTGTAATTCAATATTTCATATCTGTAGTTAGTGAGGCTCTTTTGTGATGAGCAGTGTTCTATAGGAAGTGTTCCTTCCTACATGTATAGGCCCCTCTTGTAATATTTATTCAGTTGGCCAGTGGATAGATATTATGGGTCACCAATCCCACCGTGGTTTTTCCTCTTTGAGGTTTTCTACGTATAAATCTCTATGTTATGGTGTTGATTCTTGTGGTTGCATTGTTATTACTTGATGCTACTTTATTTTATGCATACTAGTTAATAAGTGGAGTTGTTAATAAGGTTAAAAATATTCTAATTGGTAGAACACTAATTCACCCCCCTCTTAGTGTTCTTGGATCCGAACACAAAGTTCCAAAGATAAGGCAATTTTTCACATGCTTCTCTCCCCTTTGACACCAATGCCAAATATATAAAATGATCAAGCTTCTCTCCCACTAAGAAGGACAATCTATCTCCCTTAGACTCTAAACAATATGTTGTCTTCAAAATCTGATTCCCTTTAACATCCTTAAAATAATATGATTAAACTCAGTGCAGAAGAGACATCAAAGATAAGGAAATTCTCAAGACAACATATGACAAGGTTTGATTGAACCTCCTACACTTTGGACTTACTCAGAGCCTAGGTGGGTATACCTTTGTGAATTGAATTCACACTTTCAAACATAAACCCACAGCAAACCAGTCCAAAAAACCAGTGGATCTATTCACCTTGAAATCAACTGAAAACAAAGAATGGAAATTATACTTAAATTCAACATTTTGATCAACAAAACATGCAATAAACAACTTCAATTAATACCAGTGCCTTATCCAAGGTCACAGAGTCATCTAAACTCAAATAAGACTCCTCAAACAAAACATCTTTATGCTTCCTGTTGGCTTGGTTTCTATTAATCCTTGTATATGCCTGACACCTATAAGAATTCAAGCATTCCAAACTAAGCTATGGTCATCAAAATTCAAAATCTCTTCCAAAGAGTTTACTGGTATGAGTGATCCCCGCATCTTTAATTTCCCTCCTAAAGAGAAAAGCTAATGAACACTTCTACTAAAATTGCTTTGCAATCCCATTCAAACAGAATAACCCTAGATTATTCAGAATGAAAACAGTAAACAAATTTGTAAACACACTTGAAGACAACACAAAGCTTTACTCAAAACCGATGGTCTGTATATTGATATTTAGTTCAAGAAATATTACAAGAAATTTTGAGTATTCTCCATTAGACTTAGAAAAGCTCAGATAAATTTCTGCAGCGTTTTCTTACAATTCTTTTGTGATCTCCTTTCCTCTAGTCCTGATATCCATTTATAACAACATGGATGCACAAAGCTTCGGACTTCTCAAGGAGAGTTTGTTACAATCATTTCTTTCAAAATAAAGAGGTTACAAGCTTTTCGCAAAAAATAGTTACAAGCTCTTTTCGGCCTCTGCAGTTTCTTCAACAGGCTGTTCGGTTGCAACCTCTTCTATCTTTTCAGGGGTGCTCTCCAACTATTTCGGATCATGGGTGGCATATTTAATTGTCCACTCATCATACACCTCTTCTGTCGGCCATGAAAAATTAATCACTTTATCTTTAGTCTTAGTCAACCTTTTCCAAGAATTTCTCATTTTGTTGACTTTTGAATTGAGAAAACCATAATGTGACTTAATTTTCTCTATCTCTTGTATTGTCACAACAAAGAAAGAAGCATCATCAAGATCAATAATTCCTTTAACCCTTGCTGACAATTTATCTTCTATCTCCTTAAGCCACATTTGTTTGTCCTTTAATTGATCTGGGCTAGCAAAAACTCTTGGGAGCAACTCAAAAACTTGATCAGTGTACTCCTTCTTGCACAAATTAACCTTCCTATCCACATTATCCACCTCTGCTGCTAATTGTACTAAAAATTTAGCGACATCAAAAGTGGATTTGATGATGGGATTGGCCCTTGCCTCATCGCAAGATACACACATAAACTCTAAATCTTGCTCCCTAGGCCTCCATTTATCAAAAATAGGTGTCAAAATGCCCTTGTCTCTCCTGAGTTGATTCCATATATCCATAATTTTACCTACATTGTTGTAGAGCAATGAGGCATTTATTGTATTTGCAAAACTGGAAATTGTAGCTCTTACTCTCTCCTCCTACTTCTTTGCATATAAGGCCTGAGCCTGTTTCAAGTTTTCCAATTATTGAGGAGTAATTTCAACCATTTGAGAGCTGGAGGGTGCTGGAGATGGTGGAAACTCAATGATAGGGCTAGTAGGTAAAGATCTTGTAGGAGAAGAGGAAATCATCAGTGTTGAAGACTCACCTTGATGGTATTGTCCAGTCAACTGCCTTTGCAGCTTGGCAATGATGCTATCCTTACCTCTTACCTCCTCCTTGGCATTGTTATAGGCCTTCAAAACTATTTCCAACTTAACTTGGAGGGCCTCTTTCTCTTTGGCTTCCTTCTCTGCTACTGCAACACTAAATTTTGCAGTCTCTAACATAGTGCTAGCAGCCTCCACTACCCCTGTACTCTACACTCTCTTCACCATCATTCCACCAAGGTAACTTGATCCTGGGGTGTCTTTGCTTTTCTTACTCTCATTTCTCTTGAGAGACCACATGACGAGTGCAGCATTGTCCTTATTGAAAGTAATCCCCTCCATGGGTTTAGTCTTTTTTCTCACTGCATCTAGTACCAGGGCGTTTGCTATATCCCATTCATGTAAGATAAGCACTCCAGCTTGTTGTACCATATCTCTTCCCTGCTCAGGGGTGATGGCTTTGAATTCTTCCATCATCTCTTTCTTTATTTCCTCTTTCACCAGGGCTGGATCTTTATTTGGTTGCTCAACCTTTCTTGTTTCACATCTAGCATTATATTTATCTATGTGTTGTTTCCATATAAACTGCATAACTGCTTCTGATGTGACAAAATTGTTATCAGCTAAAAAGGCACTACTTGCCTGTTTTATCTTAGGATCCCACTCCTGGCCTTTGAGTTTAGTGGTAGTGATATCCATTTCAGTAGCAATGGGTTCTTCTGGCATTCCTTCCTCCACTTCATCATAAGTGTATGAAATTTCCCCTAGACTACCTAACTATAGGAGTTGCTCAGCTGCTGCTTGCTCATTTCCTATATGGATAGGGGATTGGGATGGGGAATACAAAGGTGTATCCGATTGCACTTCTTTCCCCACCCTTTGCTTCTTTGGGCTTTCTTGGATGTCAATGACATCTTGTATCTTCCTCTTTCCTTTGGAGGTAGAGGGCTCCCCTGTTGTAGGCATCAACACACTATAACTGGATTTCTTATGTAGTGTGTAATCACCAGGAGGGATGGCCTTGCTGGAAGCTGACCTACTTAGGATCATTCTTGCCTTCTCAGGGTTGCTCTTGATTACAGCTTCCCTCTTCTCCTTCAGTGTCTGTATCACATCTTCAAAGCAAACAATCAAAAACTTTATTTTCTCTTCTAGTGGGAAAAAGCTAGACAATGGGTCATAGCTGGCATCAAACTGATGCACAAAATCCAAGGCTTTCTTATAAGCCACCAAATTCTCTTTCCTTAGCTCCTTCTCATCTAGATCAAACTCATTTTTGATGAGGTCTTCAGGAAACTGGAATTGATGAGGCCTACCTCTGCATGCTACCTTCTTCCTAAACATACCATTGAAGAAGTCTTCTGGATCAGCACACCTGGACACTGCAGTGGACAAATGATAAGGCTTGAGGAAATCCTCAAAGCAATTCTAGCCTCCTTTTGTTATTACAGATTAGTGAGCTATGGTAGCTGCGGGGAAAATAGTCCCTTTACCCCTGCTTGTCAACTCTACCTCTTGTAAGCCACCAATTTGTCTAAGGATCTCTGCGATTCCTACTTTGAGAGGGACCTAGTAAGGTAGCAAAAATGGGGTGCCTCTGAAACCAAACACTCTGAAAACTGTGGAGACTGGATACAAGTAAATGTCACCCTAGTTATGAACAATTTTTATGTTCTCTGCGAATTCTTTTGGTCTTATGAATTCCAGAAGAACTTTGGGGATTCTTGGGTTCTCAGAGCAGAGGAGAGTCCTTATCTTGGATGCAAAATATTTATCAAACTTCAAAAAACTAGAATCCTCTCTATCCCATGACAACACAATACTCCATAATTGTACCGACATTTTTTCTCCTTCCTTCTCCTTAACAATGTCTAGTCCACTGGCAAAGTAATCACCACCTTTGAAGAGAAAAAGATGCATCAGGAGTGAGTACCATCCGAAAGGCCTATCCACCTTTCCATTCTTGATTCCTATTAACCCTCCATGAATAGCATCAGTAATGAAAGAGGCATAATCAAATGTAATTGCAAGAGAAGGATTCAAAATCTGAGCAATCATTAACAAGTAATGATTCAGCATATTTGCTTCAGCATCTTCTCCCAAAACTTGGCAAAGTGCCCAATACATTCCTTTAGCCCTCAGGGTGAACATACTTAATGAAAAGGGCTCTTGTGTGTTGGGTCCTACAACTGTTAACCCTCCTATTTTCACAAAAAAATCCTTGAGAGACCCATTCCTGAGATGACTCCTTTGTGCATCGTAAATTTGGGCTAATGATGTGAAATTTAAAGGTTCTAGAAAATTGGTGAACTCATTAAGCCCAAAAGCTATCCTGAACTCTTCAGCATTAATCTCAACAAGGGTTTTCCCATTTACATCCTGAATGCTTCTTGTGACTAGATCATAGTTGAGTGCAATTTGGGTCAGCAAATCTGTGTCCATAAATACCCCTGGGACAACTAATTTCCTGACATCTAATTCCCAGATACTATTTTGCGGGGTAGGAGAATTTCTCATTCCGAATCCAACTTTAAACAACCCCAACCCAGACAATCCAACCTGTGGGTCTCTCAACCAGTTACCCTTGTCATATAATCCTTCTCCTATCTTTAAATGGGGAGCCTTGGGCACTAACTCTTTTGCCTTTGAAGCTTGATTAGTTGACAACGTCAACTATTCTAAAAAATCATCACAGACACTCCTTTCTGAATAGTTAACTTTGCCAGAAAACTCTCTTTTAGGAGCCATTTTGAAAACATAAGAAATGAGTACCACTCCTAAACAATTCTGTGATGAATCAATTATCTTATCTAAAACACTACACACGAATTGCTACACAAGAATACGAGAGAACCTTTTCTTCGCTTGAAGGAATTTGCTCTGCAACTGAACCTACTTGCTCAGTACCTGAAGAAAATAACTCTGCATCTGCTCTTCTGCAAAATCCTTTAAAAGATATCTTCACCCGGTTGATAGGAAATCAAATATTGTACTCAGGGCCTTAACTACAACATTGATTCCGCATGCTTCGGCCATCCCTTCAAAATTGAATTCATACGAGAATTCATATTTTTCGCTCCAACGGGTCACAATGTTCCTGCAAGTGTTTCATTTTGCTCTTTCGCAACTTCACAAAGCATAACTATCGGGTAGCTTAGTCCTGCAAAATAGCACCGACCGTCCAATCAAAAGAAACTTGATCGAGCGTTAGATTAACTAACAACTTTGGCTCCGCGCTGGGTCCCACTTCTCTATTGGCTATATGATACCACATGGCGCCCAACCATTGGCCTTGAAATTTCCTTCGCATTTGACTTAACACTGGCTGTGTGTCTTTCCTTTATACCGCCGGTTCCACCTTGGCGGGCCCACAACTTTCTTCTTAGACCACGTGTCACTGGACACATGGAAGGCTCTCGTTCACTCTCGCTATTTCATGGGGTATAAAGAATTAGCATCTTACCCTTGCAAAATAGCATGGGCCATCGGATCATCTCTTAAGTTGATTGGCTTTTAATCATCTGAAAAGGCTTTTAGGAGGGGTGGGCCCGCTGACTCACTGTGAACACCTGGCATCCAGTCACCGTCGGAGCTGACTTGTCACTTTTTCATTTGCCGAGAGAAAACCATGGGGCCCCAACAAACTCTTAATAGCTGTATCCTCCAGGGCCACCATCATGACACGTGGATGACTCTCATGCACTCTCGCTATTTCATGGGGTATAAAGAATGAGCATCTTACCCTTGCGAAATAGCATAGGCCGTCAGATCATCTCTTAAGTTGATCAGCTTTTAATCATCTGAAAAGGCTTTCGGGAGGGGTGGGCCCGCTGACTCACTGTGAACACCTGGCATCCAGTCACCATCAGAGCTGACTTGTCACTTTGTTATACGCCGAAAGGAAACCATGGGGCCACAATCTACTCTTGATAGCTATACTTGCCAGGTCATCTCCTGATTGCGACCTGACTCACCTCTGGGGCCCGCCTTTTAGCTTTTAATCCTGACCCACTGACTGTTGTAACTTATGCTGCGTGCCACCATTTTACTCGCTATCATCAACCAGCTGGACCATCTATGTGGCATGCCATGTCATTTTTGCAACTTTGCTGGTTTTAAATTATGCACAACTTCGTCTATCGAAATAACGCGAGTCGTGGATCCACCCACGAGATGCGCACCAGTTACTAGGCCCGACAACTTTAGGAGAAAAACATATGAGGCATAAATTTTTCGATTTAATTAACATGACCGCCTAGGCAAACAACAAGGGGGGACACTTCCTACGACCCCACGACCCATTACTTAAGTGAATAAAGTAACGAAAGATTAGAAATCAGAGGGTTTAAAACAAACACAAGAGGATCTAAAATAAAAAACCCTTAAACCTTTGAGGTCTAGAACAAAGCTGAAGCATTTGAAATTGCACCCTATTCAAAATTTCAACAAACCATAGCCAATCATGGGAAAAGAAAAGCCCATTTTTAATCAGTGATAACACAATACACTAACTACTCTAACTAAGTAGAAGCACCGACTCATCAACCCAGATAAGAAGATAAGGCTGTGAAGTTCACTGGATTGATGCATCTCAATGCATTTAGTTCTCATCAAGAGGGGTCGATACCCCTAACTTGTCTCTCAAATACACAAATGTATTTGCAGGCAAAGGCTTAGTGAAAATATCTGCAACCTGATCCTTTGTAGATACATACTCCAGTTTTACTTCTTTATCTCTAACTTTCTATTGAGCACTAGATGTCACTGAGAGGGGGGGAGTGAATAAGTGATTTCTAAACTTTTTTCTTTTCTATCCTATGGGTGTATACCGGTTAATAGATCTAACATAAAGAAAACATACCGATTAGATGGGAGACTAACACAAATTCAACCACATAAAAGGGACATCATATAGCACTAGATGTACAAGGAAAACCCAAGATGGGAAAAACCTTGATGAGAAGTGCTGCTGGAGTCTACTACTCCAATCCAGCCTCACAGTGAAATATTCAGTTGTTGGCATTTGAAACTCAATTGGATGGTTTCACTATGTTGTCATTGATGGAAACATGGTATCTTATTCTGGCTTCATCTTTTGGTTCAGTTGTGTACTGGCAGACACTTCACAAACACTACACCGACACCGGCACCGACAGGACAGAAGGATTTCTTTGGTTACCAACAATGCAAGCTGACATGGTTTAGAATACGGTTATCAGTAGTGGAGGCTGACATCTCTTGGATCTGACATCGACAATTGTTTTTGATATTCATACATTTTTGTTATCTAGCCGACATGTAATTTGATATTGTAATTATCTTCATAAGCCGACATAGGGCATGATAAATTGTATAGGGTATATAGGTCACTTGGATTAGATCATTTTCATATAGATAAGAGAGATGGTGATGAATATGTGAATGTGATATAATGCAAAATATATCAGAGAGATTATGTATGTGAGGATAGTTATGTAAGGGTTATTCTAGTAAAGGGTTTAGGGTTTCAGACTAGAACAGATAGAGCTTAAACCGAAGCTGTATTTTGGCATAGAAGATGTTATCTTAGCAGTTCAACACTTCTTTGAATTGTAGTCTAGATTTATATGTAGTAAGTGAGGCTCCTTTTGTGATTGAGTAGTGTGCTCTAGGCTGTAAGCCTTCGTGCAAGTGCAGGCCCCTTATATTTTGTAATATCTCTTCATATGGCCAGTGGATTGATATTATTGGTCACAAATCCCATCGTGGTTTTTCCTCTTTGAGGTTTTCCATGTATAATTATGTGTTATGGTTCTCATTTATGTGATTGACTTATTGGTTTCTTTAATTCTTTTAATTATGTATGTACCGGTATACTGGTTGGTGTATGCATGTTTTAATAAAGCTAAAATTGATCAATCCGGTATAACACTGATTCACCCCCCTCTCAGTGTTATTGGATTCCAACAATTAGTATCAGAGCTTTGTGCCTCAGAGGAAGTTTAATAGCTTGAGGAAGATCTTGAATCCAAAATCCGTGGACATGGCTCTAGGGAAGCAACTTGAGATGGCACTTGAAGAAATTGATGCTGAAGGATTGAAGAACTTAAAGCTAAAAGATGAATTGAATTCTACTAAGGAATTCATTCTTGTCCTACAAGATATGCTATCATCTATTCAGTCTAGGAGGAAGGAACTTTTGAAAAGTCAGGATGATGAAGAGAAAGATACACTTAAGGAACCATATCAAAAATTGAGTCAGGAGAACATGGTTATGAAAAATGAAATGCAAGTTATAACTACGATAGTGTCTAAGGAGATTGAGGACCGAAAGAAAAAGGAAGAAAATCTTGTTGTATCCTTGGAGGACAAATTTGAAGAATGTGGTACGTTGGTTCATGAGAATGCAATGTTGAGAACTTATTTAGTACAATCCCAGAGTAATGAACAAGAAATTGAGAGACAAATGATAATTCTAAGAGAAGATCTAACTTCTGCAAGTGAGTATAAAGAAAAATTCAAGATTAGCTCAACACAACTAGATGAGTTATTGAAGAGACAAAGGAAGATTGGAGATTCTAGTGGACTTTTATTTGAGCAAGGACAGAGTTCTGGTATTGCTAATGAAGATCAAAACCATAAGGCACTGGTAAGGCAATTTAATTATTATAAATTTAATGGTAGATGTTTTATTTGCAATAGATTTGGTCACATGGCTAGACAATGTAGAAACAGAGCAAATCAGAACCTTGATTTTTCTCCTAATAAATATTCTAAATGCAATAAGTATGGTCATAAGATGAAAGTTTGCAAAATGAATATTAAATGATATGCATGTGGAAAGTTTGGACATATGAATAATCAGTGTAGGTCAAAGTAATTTCACTGGTTTTAGAAAAGCAATTCAAAAGAACAATGTTACATGTTATGCATGTAATGAGGTTGGACATATTGCTGAATTCTGTAGAAGTAGAAATCCACCAGTTGGTAACGGAGGATCAAATGAGAAAGTGAAAGAGAAGGTTAGTGAAACTGGACAAGATCATACTCAGAGATGGGTTAGGAAGACTGAAGAACAATCATCAGATGGAAATGCACCGGTTACTTATTTGATATAGGAGGTTGCTCCTGCATCGACAGGTAGCTCATGAAGATGTTGCATATGCTCTGGGAAGAGGTTCTGGAAGATGTTCTAGATATTGGAGATGCTTATCTAGTATGGATATGTTCTGTTCAAGATCCGATATCTTTCATCGGAATTCATTTACGTCAATGGAAGATTAGGGTTTTTCTCAGAGGTTAAAAGGTAGAATTCACTTGATTATTGATCACCTTGCATTCAGAGCGATTTCAAAGTGATTAAGAGCGACTAAGAGTGATCAAGGCATTTCAAAGCAATTAGATTTCTTCTTGAGTGATTTCACTAGTGATTGGAAGAATTTGTTAAGGGTTTTCACCAAAAGCGATCAATAGGTATTTATCTTTAAACATGAAAGCAGGATCATCATCTATTCCTATCTTTGTTGCAAACCCGACTATAGTAGAGGTCAAGGACCTCCCCAGGCCAATTTTCAAGCGGTATCCGCATGTAGCTACCCTGGAAGATTTGGTTGGAGCATTTTCCCATGTTTCAAAGGGAGTTGTCTATGTTGAAGATGTTAGGGCATCCATACACTATCACATTGAGGACTTGGGAACATCTGAAATAAAGGGCATGTACATGAGTGAGTTGATGGGAGAATCTGGAAAGATCAAACCGACATACAAGCACATTGAAGACTTAGGGTTTACCGGCATTCTGGACATCCCAAAATTTGAAGATAACATAATTAGGTATGTTTTGAGCAGAGTACATGGGCAGTTTATCTAGTTAGATAGACCTTACAAGAACACCAAGGAAGTTATTTGGGCAATCACTGGTTTACCATCGGTTGGGAAACATCCAAATAAGAAGGTTTTGAATGATTTCATGAACAAAATCACCAGTGTGACATCTGACAAGAGATCTATGAGAATAAGCACTATTACCGACATGGACATTAGATTTGGTAGCATGATCATTGAGTATAAGATAACTCAGTCAAACCGACTGAATTCTATTTCTAGTTCCTACATTTTTGCTACATACAAAATGATGAGAGAAAATGTGAAATTGGATCTATGTGGTTGGATGTTAGATGAGTTATTAATAAACCTAGGAAATATTAAGGGAGAAAAGAAGGGAACCTTCCGGTATGGCAACTTAATAGTCTTCTTAATGTTATTTTTCATGAATGATACACTTGGTTTTGGTAAGAGGCAATGAGATTTTGACATCATGGTAGGGAGACAATTGAAATAGTCAATTGAAACCTTAGGCAGTTAGAGAGATGATAAAGTATGGGGATATTCAAGGGGTTTCAAAAATCTGAGGTCTAGGGAAAGGGTTCCTAAGAATATTGTAGAAAAATATTCAATTGACATATTCTTCCTGGTGAAGAAGGATGAAACACTTATGGAAGTAGTTAAGCTCTAGAAGATTTGGATTGAGGAAATGGGCTATGAAGTCAATGCACAGATTCTTGAGGCTTATGCAAAAATGTTGATTGATGCCCCTATTGATGAGGCAGAGAAGCCTTGTAGTATTGCAAAACAAAAATCACAAGAGGTTGAAACAGAGTTCAACAAGAAGAAGAGAGAGAATTAGGAAGGAAAAGAAAAGAAATTTGTTGAGAAGGTCTCATAGGACATTAAAGAATTAATTGATGTTGTCCTAGAGAAAGGCAAGAAGAGGAAGAATCCAGAACTACACATTGAGCCTGTTACAGCAGAGTCTGAATCTCAGGATGACACACCACCGGAATTCAAGAGGGTTGTAAGAAAGAAAATAGAGGAAACAAAGGTAGAAGATAAAAATCAACCAGTTAGGAAGTTTACGCTCAAAATACCAGCACAAAAGAAAGCACAAAAGGGAACACCTTTAGCTGCATTTGGTGCTACAAAGAGGAAGAAGAAGAGTGACATCGATTTGGCAATTCAATCTGGTAATGTGACTATTATTCCACCTAAAACTTGTGCAGAGTTAGTAGATGAAATCACTAAGGATGAAATGTTAAAGAATGTATAATTTTATTATGAACACTTAGAGGATGATGAAAAAAGAGAGGTAGAGGAAGCAAACTTATTATACTTGGATATTTATAAGAAAGCCTTAATAGAAATTTGATAGGGTTCTACTAGTTTGCTCACACTTCACCTAGTTGGTGTTGCTCAATTCCACCAACCTCACTAGGTCTAGCTATGCTTCAAGACCTCCAAGTCCTTCTCAACCTCTGCTAGGACTCTCTCTTTTCTAATATTAAGGTGTTTGCAACAAGTATTTTGACTAGGAACTCTACCAATTCAATATGCTTCTCATATACTCAATCTTGCAACCTTGATAACAACTTGTCAACTTCTCACTTTTGACCCCCATACTATTATGAGACATTGTAGAGGTGTGGAGGTGGTATTTACCATGAAATGAGATCAACTAGGTCCATTTGAGGTTTTGCAATCTTCAATTCCCTTACCGATTTCATAAAATTGCTTAGAAATAGGGCTACAAGGATGAGCCCCAATTAGGCCTCCTAAATCCGGTTTTTAAGGGTTTTGAGTGAATCGGTCCATAAGACCCTACAATAAGTTATATTATTATTTAATCACTCATCAATCCTCAAAATATTTTTCAGGGTTTAGTCCCCCAACTTGCCGTACAATGCCCGAATCCAAAAATGGGATTTTGTTAGGGTTTCTAGGCTTCAACTGGATGTGATTGTTCAAGAAAGGGGTAAGGCTATGGAATAAGGTTTTCAAAGCTTCTCCTCTCAATTGTAACTATTAATGGACCTATCCTTCAATTCCAAATTCTATATTTTTGGTTTTGAAGTCACCCCTGCAATATACATCCAATTTACACATTGTTTTCTCTAGCTGAGTTGCTCCTGGACTCGCCTAGGGTAAGGTGGTAACAATAGTTTCCTTAATTTCTAGTGCTCCTCCCTACATATATGAAATATGAATTAGGTTTCCAACCATGTCTTAGTAGGTTGTGAATTTTCCATAGTGGGATTTTATGGGGCACCCATTTTTACATAGTTTGCTATTTACAAGCCAAAATTGGGCGCCTAGGAACAAAACAGTAAATACACTAACAAAACTTAACAAAAAAGCATGAAATTGATAGAAAAGTACTAGGATACAACAAGGAACCAAAAACCAAACTTGGAACAATGGTTTTAATCCATTTCTAGTGACTGTTCAAAGAAAAAATAGAAGATAACAGTGTTAACAGTCTGAAAATGAGTAGTTTCAGATTGTCAAACTCAAAACACCATGCCTCTAACCCTTGTCTCCTTAAAAAAGAGGGTTTATATAGGAATATCCATGTGTGGAGGCATTCTTAGGGCAATGATTCAACCCTAACTTCATCGCTAGCTAGTTTAGGACAAATTTTGTCACGACAACTTAAAAAGTTGTCATGACATCTTTTACAATTGTTTAAATCTTGCCTTTCCAACTTAGGAAACCTATCACATATCATCATTCATGTCTTTTTCAACATTCCTAAGACTATTTTAAACCTCTCTAATTCTCTCACCAAGTAATGCCTCTTTTGACCATCAAGAAGGCAATTTAACTACTCAAACTAACACCTACTCACAAAGTGCAAACCTTGAAAGAAAACTAACTCAACTAGGCCTATAATTGACTCAAACCAAATATTACACACACACTTTGGACCCTCTTGGAGTCCTTATTAGAATCCTTACTTGGCTAAGGCCAGTAAAAGCCAAAATTATAGAAGGACTATGAGACTAAGTCTTAGGTGCTCCTGCACCATTCTCCCAAACAAAAAGAAGTCAGGTTACCTATTTTTTGGTCAATTTCTAATCAATGCCAAACTTATTGAAATCTATCTCAGGCACCCATGTAGCCTCTACATCATCCACCCCATTCCACTTAACTAGGTGCTCCCAATAAGTTTGGTGTCTAGTCTTTTTAGCAACCCTTGAACTCAATATCTTCTCAGCTTTGGGATTTGGTTTTGCTCGTACTTAAAGGTTATTTACATCATCTGACACCTCTGAGTGAGTGTAATCTAAACCTGGAGTTGGTCCTTTGTAAGAAACTAAGTCTACCTCATTGAAGACTAGGGACAATGCTATATCCTTGGGTAGTTCCACCTTGTATGCATTTTCTCCATACTTGGCTAGAATGGCACATGGACCCAACCTTCTCATCTACAACTTATTAGGCACTCCTTTCTATAGCCTTGCCTTGTTAAGGTGCACCATGACAAGATCACCTACTTGGAATTGTAGGTTCTTCCTTCTCTCATCAACCTTTTGCTTGATCTTACTTGTGATCTCCATCAATGCTTGCTTGACTGATTCCTGTACCTCTTTCATTGACTGAGAAAAATCTTCAGCATATCCACTCCTTGTTGCTACATTTCCTATCCCTTAGCTCTAGAATACCCCTTGGGTGAAGACCATAGACAACTTGAAAAGGACTCTTTCCTATGGTTCTATTTATAGTGTCATTGTAAGCATATTTAACTTGTGATAACACTTGATCCCATGTCTGACCATACTCCTTGGTAAGGAACCTCAATAGGTTTCCTAAGCTCATATTAACCACTTCGGTCTACCCATCGGTTTGTGGATGGTAGGCTGATCCAAAGGACAGGTTGGTACCAAGTTTTTGCCAAAGTGTATTCCAAAAATGACTCATGAACTTTGAGTGCCTGTCTGAAATAATGCTCATGGGTAAACCATGTATCCTTATCACTTCCTTGAAGAACAAATGAGCTATATGAAATGCATCATGAGTGGTCTTGCAAGGTAAAAAGTGGGCCATCTTACTAAACCTATCCACTATGACATAAATGATGTCAAATCCCTACTTTGTCCTTGGCAAACCCACTACAAAGTCCATACTAATGCATTCCCAAGGTCTATTTGGTATGGGAAGAGGTTGGTATAAACTAGCATTTGAGGATGTACCCTTGGCGTTTTGACACACAAGACAAGTTTCCACATACTTTATGACATCTTGAGTCATCCTAGGCCAATAGTAATACCTTTGGACTAACTCTTGAGTCTGGTTGACTCCAAAATGACCACTAAGGCTGCCATTATGCTTCTCTTGTATGTGATTTTCCCTTATTGACCCTCTAGGCACACAAAGTTTCCCTCCTCTAAACAATAACCCATCTTGCAAGGTAAAATCAGAAAAATCACTATAAAAATGATTTTGATACTCTTTGCATACCTTGTAGGCATTGGAGAAGTCTTCATCATCTGGGTATAGGTTTTTAAAACTGTCAATACCTATACTTCTCAACTGAATTTCTTGGACTGTCAAGAATCTCTGACTCAATGCATCGACAAACCTATTTAGTTGTCCCTTTTTGTGCTTAATTTTAAATGTGTAGGCTTGCATGTATTCTACCCACTTCATGTGTTTGTGACTAAGCTTTTCTTGTGAGTTTAGGAAGCTTAAAGCTTGATTGTCTTTTTAGACTACAAATTTCTTAAGAAGGAGATAGTGTCTCTACTTCCTCAAAGCATGCACTAATGCATATAACTCCAAGTCATATGAGGAGTATTTACTCTTAGCATCACTTAGCTTCTCACTATGGAAAGCTACTGGTCTTTCTTCTTGACTTAGGATATAACCTATTGCAACATTGCTTGCATCACATTCCACTGTGAAGAGTTTCTCAAAACTAGGCAACACCAAAAGCGGTTGAGTGGCTATCCTTTCTTTCAAGGTTTCAAAACCTTTATTTTCTTGTTCATTCCACTGAAACTTTTCCTTCATTCCACCTTTAATAGTATCCAGCATTGGCGCACATATAGCACTGAATTGCCTAATGAATTTCATATAATATTGAGCTAGACCATGGAAGCTTCTCACCTCTATTGTTGACTTGGGAGTAGGTCAATTTACTATGGCTTCAAACTTGCTAGGATCCATCTTGAGATTTCCATGTGACAACACAAACCCAAGATAAACCATCTCTTGCTTCAAAAATTCACACTTGTCCAAGTTCATGGTTAGTTTCTCCTCATGCAATCTTTGTAGCACAATTTGCAAATGGTTAATATGATCTGCCTTATTCTTACTGAAAATGAGAATATCATCTAAATATACCACCACAAATTTACCTATGAAGTCCTTCAACACTTCATTCATGAGTCTCATGAAGGTGCTTGGGGCATTTGATAGGCCAAATGGCATTACTAGCCATTCATAAAGACCCTCTATTGTCTTGAATGTTGTTTTCCATTCATCACCCTCCTTAATCCTAATTTGGTGGTATCCACTTTTAAGGTCAATCTTGGTAAAGTATTTGGCTTCCCCTAAACAATATATTAGGTCCTCTATTCTAGGAATTGGGAACCTATATCTTATGGTGATTCTATTTATATCCCTAAAGTTAGTGCATAATCTCCATGTACCACCTTTCTTTGGGGCTAAGATAGTAGGTACAACACATGGGCTAATGCTTTTCCTAATTAGCCCTTGGTCTAAGAGCTCTTGAATTTGTTTAGCAATTTAAACATTTTGTTGGGGAGTCATTTTGTAGGCTTCTTTGTTAGGTAATGAGGCTCCAGGTATGAGGTCAATATGATTGCTTATGGCTCTTTTCGGAGGCAAGGTGGCTGGTTGACCATCACTCACAATCTCTTTGAATTGTTTCAATAGGTATTGAACCTCTATTGCCAAATCTAACTTCTCTTTCTTCTCTTCCTCTTTAGGTTTCATCACTAATGAAAACCCTATACCATCACCTTCCTCTAGTGTCTCCAAGAACTATTTTTCACTCACCAAAAGGACATTAGGACCTGCTTCTCTCTTTTCACCTTCCTCAAGGGTAGATTGGATCTTGAATCTTGAATGTGACTCCATCTTTCTTGAACGAATATGCATTCTTGGCTCCATCATGAATAGCTTGTCTATCAAATTTCCATGGTCTTCCTAATAGAAGATGGCATGCATATATAGGTAGGACATCACATAGCACCTTGTCCTTATACCTCCCAATGGTAAAATCTACCCATACTTTCTCATTAACTAGGACATGTTGGCCTTTGTTCAACCAAGTGACCCTATATGGGTTGTTGTGAGGTATCCTTTGTAGTTTAAGCTTACTCACTACCTCTTCTGACACAATGTTGTCTATTGACCCTGAGTCAATTATCACTTTGAAAACTTTATCCATAATCTTGCATTTGATCCTAAATAATGATCTCCTTTGGCTAGGCTCTTCTCTGACAAGTTCTTTTATCAAAGTTCTTCTTATCATTAGGTTGTCACCTACCTCTAATTCTAAAGCAACCTTTGAAGTCTCTTCTTGAAGATAGTTCACTCTCCTCTCACTACTTTGTGATGATGACCCCTTCTCTGGACACCTATATGCTTGATGACCAAGCTGATTGCAATGGTAACTTTTCATTGTTGCAGAATAGGATGAACCTCTACCTTGTCCACAAGACCTTCAACTAAAACCACTGTTTTCCCCCCTTCCTCTATTAAATCCCCCTTTACCAGTGCCAACTTCTTGCTGCTCAGTGAGTTTAGACTCACCTTGTGTTCTTTGCTCTAAATTTCTTCCTCCAAAGCCTCCCCTATGGCCTTTATTTTCTTTTCCTCTATCTCTGCCCCTGCTACTACTTGAATCATGTTTCCTTTTCAATTTTTCTTCCACTTTAAGGGCAAGCTGATAGCTTTGATGTACTATCTTTGGGCTCAATAGATTGATTTCTTCTTGGATGTTCCATCTTAGTCCATTTAGGTACCTAGCTACCTTAAGTCTTTCTTCTTCTACGACATGAGACCTAAGACTAAGTTTGTGAAACTCCTCCATATAACCACTTACATAAGGGTCTTTTTGTCTTAAGTTTTGTCTTTTCCTATGGATCTGCACTTCATAATCATCAGGGAGATAGGCTTCTTTGATTTTGACTAACATCCCTTTTCAAGAAGAGATGTGAGTTTTACCCACTTTCTTCCTCTCATCCTGCATAGATTTCCACCATATGAGTGTGGCTCCCCTCATCCTAGATTTGGTCACTTTGACTCTTTGAGCTTCAGTTATGCCTTCACATTCAAAATGGTTCTCCATGCCCTCTATCCATTCTACAACCACTTCTATTTCCATCTTACCAGTGAACAATGGCAATCCTTCTAGTGATTTACCACTTAAGGCTTTCAATGCCTTTAGGAAAGGTTTTTGTTCCAAAATAGGATTAGGTTTAGGTACTTTGTTTACTTCTAACACCTCTTTACCCTTCCCTTCTACTCCTTCAACCTTTACCAATACTTCATCTGCCTTGGTTTCAATTTCACCAAGCTTACCTTCTAATTCTACCAATTTTTCCTTCAGGAGCCTATTCTCTTCCTCCTGATCATCCACTTTCTTTGCCAACTCTGCATTGGTCACCATATTGATATTGTCTCCAACAAACTCTTCCAATTCTAAGGACATCAACTTTTACCTACCCCAAATCTACTAGGCTCTGATACCAATTTGATAGGGTTCTTTTAGTTCGCTCACACTTCACCTTATTTGGTGTTGCTCAATTCCACCAACCTCACAAGGTCTAGCTATGCTTCAATACCTCCAATTCCCTCTCAACATCTGCTACGACTCTCTCTTTTCCAATCTTAAGGTGTTTGCAACAAGTATTTTGACTAGGAACTCTACCAATTAAATATGCTTCTCATATATTCAATCTTGCAACCTTGACAACAACTTGTCAGCTTCTCACTTTTCACCCCCATACTGTTATGAGACATTGCAGAGGTGTGGAGGTGGTATTTAACATGAAATGAGATCAACTAGGTCCATTTGAGGTTTTGCAATCTTCAATTCCCTTACTGATTTCATAAAATTGCTTAGAAATAGGGCTACAAGGATGAGCCCCAATTAGGCCTCCTAAATCCAATTTTTAAGAGTTTTGAGTGAATTGGTCCAAAAGAACCTATAATAAGTTATATGATTCTTCAATCACTCATCAATCATCAAAATATTTTTTAGGGTTTAGTCCCCCAACTTTCTGTACAATGCCCGAACCCAGAAATGGGGTTTTGTTAGGGTTTCTAGGCTTCAACTGGCTGTGACTGCTCAAAAAATGGGTAAGGCTATGGAATAAGGTTGTCAAAGCTTCTCCTCTCAACTAGACTTTGAATGGACCTATCCTTCAATGAGAAATGCTATAGTTTAGGTTTTGAAGTCACCCCTGCAATATACATCCAATTTACACCTTGTTTTCTCTAGCCAGGTTGCTCCTAGACTCGCCTAGGGTAAGGTGGTAACAATAGTTGCCTTGATTTACAGTGCTCCTCCCTACATATATACAATATAAATTGGGTTGCCAACCATGTCCCAATAGGTTGTGAAGTTTTCGCAGTGGGATTTTATGGGGCACCCATTTTTACATAGTTTGCTATTTACAAGCCAAAACTAGCCGCCTAGGAACAAAACAACAAATACACTAACAAAACTTAACAAAATAGCATGAAATTGATAGAACAATACTAGGATATAACAAGGAACCCAAAACCAATCTTGGAACAATGGTTTTAATCCATTTCTGGTGACTATTGAAAGAAAAAAAGAAGATAACAATGTTAACAATCTGAAAATGAGTAGTTTCAGATTGTCAAACTCAAAACACCATGCCTCTAACCCTTGTCTCCATGCAAAAGAGGGTTTATATAGGAATATCCACATGTGGAGGCATTCTTAGGGAAATTATTAATCCCTAACTTCACCTCTAGCTATTTTAGGACAAATTTTGTCATGACAACTTGAAAAGTTGTCATGATATCTTTTATAATTCTTCAAATCTTTCCTTTCCAACTTAGGAAACCTATCACATATCATCATTCATGTCTTTTTCAACATTTCTAAGACTATTTTAAACTTGTCTAATTCTCTCACCAAGTTATCCCTCTTTTGACCATCAAGAAGGCAATTTAACTACTCAAACTAACACCTACTCACAAAGTGAAAACCTAGAAACAAAACTAACTCAGCTAGGCCTACACTTGACTCAAACCAAATATTACACACACACTTTGGACCCTCCTAGAGTCCTTATTAGAATCCTGACTTGGATAAGGTCAGTACAAGCCAAAATTGTAGAAGGACGATGAGCCTAAGTCCTAGGTGCTCCTGCACCAAAATTGAAAATCAAATACCGACATAATTATAGAATATGTTAGATGCTAGAAGACTGTCAGCTATGCAAGAAGACAAGGATATTAAAATTCAAGATTTATTATATGTTTGTGTTACTATTGCTCCCAGAGGAAATGGAAAGGACACTTGAGGTGGTAGATAGAAAAGTATTTAATAGAAAACATAGAATAACTAGTTTGATACTAGGAAGGGTAAATGAAATAATAAAGGACTCAGAAGGAATGGGTTAAGTTCTTTTGAGAGAATAGAGGATTCTTTACTTCACCAAAATCAAAGATAGACACTGTAGACACCCCAGTTGAAGGAAAAGGAAAGGGGATTATGGGTACTTCACCCTCAATTTTGAAAAACATTAAGATAGTGGAAATCCTTCCCCCGATAAATAAAAATGTACAGATAGATGTTGAGATACCGGCTAATATAGAGAATGAAAAATTTAATGATGTACATGATACTAATATTGAGGATCATAGTCCTCTAGATACAAATGTACAAGTTGAGGTTATAGTTCCTATAGAGGAACCAATAGTTATAGAGATTGCACCAAGTGGTGAAGCCATCGGTGCAAGTGAGGAAGCCATAAAGGATAAATCATCAAAGGAGAAGAAAGGGGAAACCGACAGAGAACTGGTATTTGGTCCATCATTGTTGTCAATTAACACCTTGAAAGTTGTAAAGAGAAACATAACCGAGATGAGTACTACTGAACTCATGATGATGCTAACACAAAAACTAATGAAGGAGGGATCTATAGATAAAGGGATTATTGATCAGTCAATCACTGTTTTACACAGACTAGTCCCAGAGTGCAATATTGACAATGAAGCAAGCCCATCCAACAAGCTTAAGACAATTAATGAGCATATTTCAAAATATTTTCAACTTTTACAGCAGATTTCAAACCACCAAGCATTGGAGAGGTTCACTCAGGCTAAGAGAGCCACATTTGATTAGGTAATTGAATCTGAGAAGAAGAAGATTGATGAAAAGCTGAAACTGATAGATAATTCTTTGAAGCAGTGTACAAATATTTATAGGGTATGTTGTAAAACTAATATACTTACAGTTAATGTGGATAAGAAGATAAAAAAATTTCAACAGAAAATTGCAAATATAGCTAATTCATTTGATGGATTGACTTCATTGACTACATCCATTGATGGTCAAATTTTTATTTTGGAAGCCCAAATTTTTGTTCTTGAGAAGGAAAGAGACAAAATTATAAGAAGAGCCAGAAGTTTGAGATGCTTGGTGAGTCCCTGGTTGGATTCACTCAGTGTACATAAGAAATAATGTATGGATATGGTGGGAAAGCCCACACTGATAGAGGTAAATGAGAAAGAGTCATTTGCACATATATTAAGTGGACTTGTATCTATTTCCAACACTTTTAAAACTGGTTGGGATAATTATCTTAAGCCATTGGAAAAGGCCTATTTGGAAATTTTGAAATTTGTTAAGCTCTGGTAAGATATTTTTGGGATATTCTTTGTACAGTTTTTTTTGATCTTTGACATTCAATTTATAATTTTTGATTGAACTGATGTCAAAGGGGGAGTGATATAGATGTGAAAAATAATAGAAGGAGTTGTATACATTAGGGGGAGATATGGAGATATGGAGATGTGGAGTATTTTGTATTAATGAATATTCAGCTCAGGGGGAGCAGGTAGGATGGAACTCATAGATGAAACCTTGACCATTTTTCACATGAATGTTGCCATCAATGCCAAAGGGGAATATTGTTGGCAATTGACACTCAATTGGATGGTTTCACCATGTTGTCATTGATGGAAACATGGTATCTTATTATGGCTTCATGTTTTGGTTCAGTTGTGTACCGACAAACACTACACCGACACCAGCAGGGCAGAAGGATTTCTTTGGTTATCGGCAATGCAAGCCGACATGGTTTAGAATATGGTTATCGGTATTGGAGGCTGAAATCTCTTGGATCCATCATTGGCAATTGTTTTTGATATTCATGCATTTATGTTATCTAGCTGACACGTAATTTGATATTGTAATTATCTTTGTAAGCTGACATAAGGCATGATAAATTGTATAGGGTATGTAGGTCATTTGGATTAGATCATTTTCATATAGATAAGAGAGATGGTGATGAATATACAAATGTGATATAAGGTGAAATATATCAGAGAGATTATGTATGTGAGGATATTTATGTAAGGGTTATTCTGGTAAAGGGTTTAGGGTTTCAGGCCGAAATAGATAGAGCTTAAACTAGAACTCTATCTAGCATAGAAGATGCTACCTTAGAAGTTCAAAACTTCTCCAGATTCTAGTCTGGATTTATATGTAGTTAGTTGATGGTCTTGAAAGGCACTAAGAGGGGGGGTGAATCAGTGACACGAAATTTAGCACAACTTTAAACACTAACCTGTAGATGGACTTATCCAAGTATTTGAACAAAATACATGCAATCCAAAATGAAATAACAACATCCACATAAAGTAGAACATCCACCATAACACAAGTATTTATACGTGGAAAACCCAAATAGGTAAAAAGCACGGTGAGATGGAACTCACAAATTAACTATCTGCAGTAATAGATAACTAACTGGTTAAGGTCTTAGAAAGCGCTCTACTAGGAGCAAATCTTATTAGAGATCCCAATATTGATTAGAAGCTTATACCCTGTTAAGAGTAACCTTGCTGGAGGATTTTAGAATCCAAACTAATGGATCACCTTGCTAGAGGATTTGTACAATGAAGCTTGTTAGAGCTTACCTGGTTAGGGGATTTGATTTTGTTGTAATGATTAAAAAACAACAATAAAGGTTTGATCTGTTCTGAGTAGCACAAGATTTGATTGATCATATCATTCTAAGTACATTCAACACTCCTCTTCAACAAAAGATTTCACTCTTTATGCATATTAGTATTCGCATAAATATCCTCTTCTATATCAATTCTCTCTCTTTAAAATGATTCACTAAGATGTCTTTAAATAGACATACAAATCTTATGTTGGCCATAGGAACACAATTTCCTAGGTGCAGTGTATCTAGACAATTAAACATAACTCATCACAAAAATGACCACCAAACAAATGGTGCTGGTAACTCATCACAAAAACGGATACCAGTTAGAATAGTCAATACCGGTTGGAACAAAATATGTGAATCGTTGTCCTGGAATCTTCCGCTTGATCTTAATACTCATCTTTATCTTCATTTTGATGCCAACTTAATGTAACCATAGGTTATCTCTTAGGCACATACTGGTTAACACAGAGTACCAGTTAGAGATAGACCTTGAACACACCAGTTAATAGTGTAAATCAATGAAGTTACACCAGTAGTCAATGTAATCATATGTGTGAGAGATTTTTTCATCAATGACAACAAGTGATGAATACATGATAATCATCATCAAGACAACAATCTCCCCCTTTGGCATTGATGGCAACACAAAAAAAATTGAGTAATACAATACTGCTAAGTGTGCATACACAACATATATACATATGTACTCATACTCCCCTTTAATGCAATACTCCCCCTTAATGCATGCATAAATACAAAATTTTCAAAAACACACATACATATTATTACTCCCCCTTTGACAACAATTCCAAAATGATAAAGTAAAATATATACATATATATAGAAAATCTGTATCAAAGTGTTTAGCATATATTACAATTTTAAAAAAAGTTCATGCATTGGCTAGTCTCATAAAAATATTATTGAAATTCTTCTTCATCTGGGATAAAGCATTTTCCCATGATTCTAGTATGTTAGAAGTAAACTCATATGTAGACATCAAGTAGGAATGGAATTCTTCCATTGAGTCTAGCATGCAGGTTTCAGGAGTAGCAAGAATAGCTTCTGCATTGGAGTAGGCTCTTTGAAGAATGTCAATTTTTGAGGTGAGCTGACTCTTGAGCTCTCTTAGAGATCAAAATCTCTTAGCCTTCTCATTATCATTCCTGTTCAGTCTGTCATACAAATCATCTATAGACCGATTAAAGGCATGAATGGAGTCCTAGAGTGGGACATATGCCTTTCATAACCTTTCTATTTCCTGCTTGGTTTCAGCTTGATTCTTAGAAATATTAGAATAAAAGAAAGTAAAATTGGAGGTAGAGGCAAGATACTTCCCTCCAGATTCAATAGCTTGCTTCAACAGACTTCCATTATGAGATAAATCCATTTTTCCACTTTCAATGTTCTTAGCCAGTTTATCTCCATATGCCTTCTCGTGGCTCTTCTCAATAGACATTTGAGTAGCATCTTCAAGTGATTTGATTTGATTAGATGCATCTACAACTAGCTGACCAAGTTTGTTGATAGGGGTAGGAAGATATGCAACAACTGTTTCTGGTAGTAAACTAGATAAAATTTCTACTGCATTCTGGATTGTCTCTACTTCAATCCTTTGCTGTTTTAGTCGCTTCTTGTGTGCTCAAGATTGCATAACATTAGCAATCTTCATCATTTTTGATGGACTCAAGGTGTTCATATTGTACGTTAGGAAATAGGAATCATCAAAGCAATATATAAAAAGACATATTATTCATTATTAGCTCAATCACACATTGCAATGATCTAATCCTAAGCACACTCAATAGAGACATAAAAACAAAGCATTCAAAAGCAAATATCATGCAAACTAGATAACAATTTGGATGCTTCTTCCATGCGGCTCCATTGTTCTTCTTTCCTCTTCAAATGGATTTGTGGATCTCACCTACAAGTGCACATACAATTGAAAGCAAGATTGACTTTGATGAAAAGCTCAAGAGTACTAGAAACATAAGTTCGGTAGTTTGATAGAAAATTCGGATTCAAGATTCGAAGGCATTGAAAATCATCCAATTTATAGAAGAATTGGATAAATGAGCAAATTAGCATGAAAGTGATTCGAATAGAAATTCAAATCAAGAATAGAAAAGTTATGACATGTTGCTATGCAAAGAGGCTTATGACAATTTTATGACAGATTCTATGACAAATTGCTATGTCAAGACAAATTCTATGACAAATTGCTATGTCAAGACAAATTCTATGACAAATTTCTATGTCAAGACAAGTTCTATGACAAATTTCTATGTCAAGACAAGTTCTATGACAAATTTCTATGTCATGTCCATAAATTTAGGAGAGAAATAGGAGGAAATTGAATTTAAGAATCAAGAAATTAGGAAATTAGAGAATTAGTGAATTAATTAATAATTTTTCATTTATTAATTAATTCACTCACAAAGAGGAATAATTAGCCAATTAAATGAATATTTAATTGTGACAAGAAGACTTAGGATAAATAAATAAATTATTTAACCTAGAGGGAAAATGCCAAACAAGATTAAATGAATAAATCATAAAACCTTGGAAGATGAATTAGAAATGCAAGGATGACAATTAGGTCTTGACAAAGGATAGTTGATATCGATTCGATCATGATTTTGAATTGATAAATGACCAATGTGATAAATGATTTAATTGAAATTGGTTGACAAAAATCAATGACAAATTGACCAAATTGACATGATTGAAAAAGGACAAGGATCGATGACGAATCGATCGCAATATGACAAGATTGACAAGGACAAAGATCGACCAAAATCATGACTGAAGATTGCTATCAACAAGACCTATTTCAAAAGCGAGATAGATGAAGAATGCAGAAGAAGGACTCAATGCTCGCAAATGATAAAGACCAAGTGCGTAACATGGAAGAAATGTTAATGCGACGCAAAAACCTAAAATGAGGCAATGCGTAAATGTTAAAGTATGACCTCGCAAGCGTTTGACCATTTTTGGCTGTCTACATTTTGCCCCTCTTTGAGACAATGCAATTTTAAGCATTGTTTCAAAGAACAATAACAAAAATGCCCCAGACAATAATAATGACATATGCATGCCCCCTCGAGGAATTGGCCGAAAACATGCAGAAAAGAGGCCAATTGATCGATAAGAATGATAGAAAATGATAGGATCAAATGGACTGCCAAGATTGATGGAAGAAATGTTAGTAAGAAGAAATTAGACAGAGGATAGTTAGAGATGAAGGAAAAACTTGCTTTCAGTAATGCACTTTGTAGGTGAGAACCTTTATTTTAATGTAGCAAAATGGATGCATAGCATCATGGCATTGAAGGCCAGAGCTAAAATGCAACCCTTTTTGTGAAAGACAGACACATCGCAGACAAACAACAATCACAATCAAAAAAAGAAAAGGACCATGAACCATCCTGGTCACTCTAAATCACTCAGTGACATCATCGAGCAACATAGGAACATGATTGAAGCCAAAGATAAATTAGTAAAAAGATAAGATGCACAAAGTCAAGCAAATCAAACAAACATCTTGATCTTCATTGTCAAAAGTTGAAAGTGTTGATAGGATAATCATGCTGTCTGGTTTCAGGAAATGCGGTATCCCGTCTAAGACAGGACACAGTCTGGTTTCGAGTATACCACACCCTGTATAAGACCCATGATAATAAGAACACGGACAAATGATTTTGATGGTAACATTTGATTGATATGACAATGTTGATCAGGTTGAATGTTTGGTTTGATTGAAAAAGTTCATCTGATTAAAGCATGATTTCAGTTAAAGCACAGTGTTCGATTGATTGCGAGGTATTGGATGGATGCTCAGTGATCTGTTTATGCACAGAGGGATCATTTATTGCAAAATGCTTGTTTTTTTTGGATTTTGAGTTTTCACAATTTTTTTGTGTTCATTTTTCAGGACTTTATTTGACTTTTTAGGGATTTTTTTAGGACAGTTATTCGATTTTTTATGACTTTTTGCAGGACATTTTTTCAATTTTTATGACTTTTTTCAGGACATTATTTGATTTTTTTTTTAAGACTTTTTTCAGGACATTATTCGATTTTTTTAAGACTTTTTTCAGGACAGTTTTCAATTTTTTATGATTTTTTTCAGGACATTTTTGAATTTTTAAGATTTTTTTTCAGGACTTTTTTCAATTAATGTGATTTTTTTCAAGACATTTTTCAATTTTTTTGAGAGATTTTTTTCAAGATTTTGCCCCCAGTGTCTAGCAAGGCAAGGAATATGATAGGTGGATAAATAGGCTTTCTAAAATGATGGTGGATAGAGGGAAGACAAAGGCCTTTTATCATGGAGACAATACGGATGCAATTTTCAAGGGCTATGGCATGATGGGACAAGAGACTGGATATGACAATGTAAAGCAGGAACATGGCATGAGGGACATATCAAGAGGTGTTTGAAACCATGTTTAAATTTTGCATCCTTATGTCAGATCAAGATCAAGGAATGAAAAAAAGGTGTATGGATAGTGATAAAATATGGATAGGATAAGCAAGACCAAGAATGGATAAGGGACATGGACTAAAGGTCGGAGTAGGCTAAGGGATAGTGGCAGAAAGTTGCAATAAGATAGGGAAGATGGATGAAAAGTTATAATAAGCAAATGGATAAATGACCAAAAGCTATGATGGACTAAAAGCTGCAAACAAGATGCATGATGCTCATGACGATCCTCAGCCTTGTCAAGATCAAAGGTGAAAAAAGGAAACTGGACATGAGGGACAATAGGATATGAAGAGTAATAGGACATGGTATCATAGGACAATGAAGAGCAATAGGATATGAAGGAGGAGACGTTAGGAAATAGGAAATAGGAATCATCAAAGCAATATATAAAAAGACATATTATTCATTATTAGCTCAATCACACATTGCAACGATCTAATCCTAAGCACACTCAATAGAGACATAAAAACAAAGCATTCAAAAGCAAATATCATGCAAACCAGATAACAATTTGGATGCTTCTTCCATGCGGCTCCATTGTTCTTCTTTCCTCTTCAAATGGATTTGTGGATCTCACCTACAAGTGCACATACAATTGAAAGCAAGATTGACTTTGATGAAAAGCTCAAGAGTACTAGAAACATAAGTTCGATAGTTTGATAGAAAATTCGGATTCAAGATTTGAAGGCATTGAAAATCATCCAATTTATAGAAGAATTGGATAAATGAGCAAATTAGCATGAAAGTGATTCAAATAGAAATTCAAATCAAGAATAGCAAAGTTATGACATGTTGCTATGCAAAGAGGCTTATGACAATTTTATGACAGATTCTATGACAAATTGCTATGTCAAGACAAATTCTATGACAAATTGCTATGTCAAGACAAATTCTATGACAAATTTCTATGTCAAGACAAGTTCTATGACAAATTTCTATGTCAAGACAAGTTCTATGACAAATTTCTATGTCATGTCCATAAATTTAGGAGAGAAATAGGAGGAAATTGAATTTAAGAATTAAGAAATTAGGAAATTAGAGAATTAATTAATTAATCAATAATTTTTCATTTATTAATTAATTCACTCACAAAGAGGAATAATTAGCCAATTAAATGAATATTTAATTGTGACAAGAAGACTTAGGATAAATAAATAAATTATTTAACCTAGAGGGAAAATGCCAAACAAGATTAAATGAATAAATCATAAAACCTTGGAAGATGAATTAGAAATGCAAGGATGACAATTAGGTCTTGACAAAGGATAGTTGATATCGATTCGATCATGATTTTGAATTGATAAATGACCAATGTGATAAATGATTTAATTGAAATTGGTTGACAAAAATCAATGACAAATTGACCAAATTGACATGATTGAAAAAGGACAAGGATCGATGACGAATCGATCGCAATATGACAAGATTGACAAGGACAAAGATCGACCAAAATCATGACTGAAGATTGCTATCAACAAGACCTATTTCAAAAGCGAGATAGATGAAGAATGCAGAAGAAGGACTCGATGCTCGCAAATGATAAAGACCAAGTGCGTAACATGGAAGAAATGTTAATGCGATGCAAAAACCTAAAATGAGGCAATGCGTAAATGTTAAAGTATGACCTCACAAGCGTTTGACCATTTTTGGGTGTCTACACATATCAATAGGTCCTAAGATACTTAAAGAATCTTCATCATAATCAAGTAGCTCTTACTTTGCCAGTTCAAGTGGTACACTCTTAATGATGGCTCTTTCTATGTTCTTCTCTATTGTATCTTCAATTTGCTGAGTGATATCTTCCTCAGTAGACTCCTTTTGAGTAGTATCAATGACCGGTGGAGATTGGGGTTTCTCCAATTGTTCAGTTGCCAGTTCATTCTCCACTTTTAGTTGAGTACCCAGTTGATCAAATGATGTAACCTGTACTTCAGTGATTGTAGGAGGATCCATATCTGGTGCAATAATGTCTCCAGATAGGTCTACTGTGTCCTGAACATCTTCATCAACAAGGATAATGGAATCATCCTTCTTCTTGGTTGGATAGACTTTGTCAGCTTGAACAATTTCCTCTTCATCCATTTTCGGTCGAGGAACATCATTTATAGTATCATCCTTATTGCTAGAGTGGATGACTTCTTCCCTCTTTTTGATTATATAGGCTAGATGATGTGTCTCAGACTCAACAATTGGCCCTTTTGCATTAAGAAGCTTCAGTCTTCTTACTTTAGAATCAAAATATGCTTTGTATTCCTTAGCTAAAGCACTAATTCCATCCGATGATAGATTGGGAAAATACTGTACAAATATTTCATAAATAATCTTCTTTTCTAATTGAATTGCTTCCTCCCATTTATCTAACAAAGTATTATATAAAGAGATTGAAATATATTTCTCCAAATCATGTGGAAATCAATTGTAGTGACCCAAATAAGTTAATACCTACTAGATTACTTGCTTCTACTCATCTTCAGTAAAAGAATCATAATGGTCTTTGACATTGTCAAACCTATTTCTTCCTAATGACTTCATTGTCCTCTCAAAGACTATGTCAAGTTTGTAGGTAGCAATATCTATAGGTGTAGTTTCCTTTGGCACTACCTTTACCTTCTTAGGTGTTCTGCCAGTTGCTTTTTCCTTCTTTGGTTCTTCTTCAGAATTTGTACCCTCAGACTCTAGTTGCAAAATTAGTTTCCTATTTCTCTTCTTTGGTGCACTCTCCTTCTTTTCATATACTTTAAGTGTTGGTTCCTTCTCGGTTAGGACACTCAGAGTCACCCTTGTGGTCTTTTTCATAGGAGATTTTCCATCAGATTTCTTTTGCTTTCCTTACACTTTAGCTACAAGTGTAGTACCTGTTTCAATTGGTGCAACTTGGACTGCCATAATGTCCAATTTTGCCTTCTTTTTATCTTTAGGTGATGCTAATAGGGTATTAGCATAGCCGACCAGTAAATCATGATTGACCTCATAGCTCATATCTTTCATATCTTCTTCTCTAGGTTCAATTGCTTGCATCAAGCAAAAGTCAGTGGTAACCGTGAAGATTATGTCTTTTGAAAAGTGTTTTACCACATCTTCCGGTAGCCTCATTCTCATGCTCATCTTTTCCTGGAATTCATTAAAATACTTGTTCGTGGAAACTGAAAAAGTATTCTTCACAACCTCAATGATGTTCTTGATCTGTGCATTGACTGGTTGTTCCTTGGACCATTCAATATCTCCAATACCCAGTAGGAAGTTCTGAAAATAGAAAAATAACCTAGCTAACAGTTGACCATATTTGAACTTTTGTGTATTGTCCTTCTTAATAGATTTAAAATTTTGAAATAATTGGTCTCTGATAGCTTCACAAATATCATATTCTACATTATCAACAATCATTCTATGTGCTATGTGAATTGCTGCAGATGGAACACTGTTAAGTCTACTGGAGTAGAATACCCGGTAGCCTATCACCATTGCTGCAAATTTCACTATAGGGTCTCTAATAGTGTTGATAGAGAAAGCATGCTTATCAGATGTAGAACCAATTATCTTGAAGACAATGTCCTTTGAAATTCTTCTTAACACAAGAATTTCATCGGTTGAGCAATAACCTATTACAACCCTAATAGCTTCCTTAGTTATTGTATGGGTCCTTTCCAAATACATATTCTCTCCATGGACTCGACTCAAGATGATTCTTATGTGTTCATCCTCAAAATCTTCAAGAAAATATGCGACATTATGAAACCCTTTTTCAAAAACCGTAGCATACTTTGCTTCAATTTTTCCATTCTTATTACAAAGTGATTTCAGCTGAGTATAGGTGTGTAGAGTTCCTAAATCTTCTATTTTGCAATCTATGTTAGGACCCAGAGGCAACTGAGAGGCCCGGGGGGGGGGTGAATCAGTTGTGTATTAATTTCAACCCAAATATAACTTAATCAAACTTGATGCATAATACCAGTAAATCAAACTTAATGTCGGTTGACAGTTTAATAGTTAATAACAGTACCGGTAAAGTTTAATGCATGAGACAGAAAGACAAATAACATGATACTACTGTAAGGGGGAAAAAAATGGTGGGAAACCTTACCCACAATCATATGATACTACTACAGATAGTATGTGTGTACAAATGGGATTTGCACATGCAGAAAGGCCAACTTCCTAGAGCTCACTGCTCAATCACAAAATGGGAGTCACACTGACTACAATTGGATGGTTAAATCCAATGATAATGTACTACTCAAAATAGCATCTTCATATGCTGGATTCAGTACTAGTTAAGCTCTGATTGTCTTCTTCATACCTTCCTTGAATCTTCAAATGATGTCTACATGTATAGCTCTACTTATATTCGCATATACCTTATTATAATCCTTTTTGACACCTTCTACTACATAATCTCACAAATGAGATCTTACATATATACCAAAACCTAAGACCAAATGTGTAGGTCAGCTCAGTAAGAATATTATAATCAAATCAATTACAAATGAACCAATATGCGATACATCATTTTGGATTAATGCATTTACAATAATGACCAATCAATAAATCATCTCCATAATGTGCCGTGCTGATCTGTAATAGATAATGCTTTCCGGTCCATAACCTAGACCTATTTGCCGGTAACAACAAATATGCAAACTTGATTAGGCCAATAACCAAATCACCAAAACCAAGTGTCCAAACCATGTCTTCGACATAACCAAGTAATCTCTAGATGATAACAGATCATCCGAAGTACTGGTGAACAATATAACCTGCCAGTGAACCAAATACCAGTGAATGTGCATAAGTCACTGAACATGCCGGTGAACATAACCAAAAATCTACAGTGCTGATAAGTGTTGACAGGTGTTGACATCAATGACAAAACCAATGCAACACATCCATAATAACAACAATCTATATAGCTGGACAAGTCACCTTTGACCACAACACCACTCGGGACTTGTGATAATGCATTATAAGACATAATTTCATCTACCTTTAGAGCTTATTCAAGCTCAGTAGTGATCATCAACCTCTCTATGGACTTAGAAGTAGATGCCATTCTTGATAAGCAAGTTTTGAAGCAGTATACAAAGAAATACCTTGTATCTTGCACGTCACCCCATTTCCCGGTTGAAATGTTCAAATGCACACCTGTTCGCCTCTTTGCAACTTTCGATTCAACTTGATTTCTCTAATCACAAAGAAATTCACCAATTTACACCAAGAAAATCTCGTTCTGCTCTGCAATCACTTTAAATTTATTTTTCAAAAGAGTTAGGGTAAAAATGATAAAGTAAAACTTGTTTTTATCCACTTTACCAACTGCAATAAATGCTCACACTTTTAGATTACAAACCCTAATTTTTATTTACCGCTTAAGTGAAATGTCGGTTGATAACACGTCAACAAAAAGTCACCAAAATTCAAAATTCAAAAATTCTTTCCTGCTCATTTTACAAAGGGGTCTGGAAATGTTTTATCATTAAGCTCCCCTTAGCCATGTTAGACAGGCTTAAGTCACTGGTGCTGGATTCTCTTCACTAAGTGAAGGAATAGTTTCTTCTCTAGGTGAGTCATCACCTTTCTTTTTCCAAATCTGATTCATATCTTCTCTAGTTTCCTCAACATCAACTTTCTGTTTGCCTTTTTGATCCCTAAAGTAGTTGACTGGTTTACATTTTCTCGATTTGCAAAACTTTACCAAGTGCCTCGGTTTGTTGCAGTGGTAACAGACCATACCAGATGATCTCCAGGGTCCTACATTTCCTCTTCCTATTCTTCTTCTGCACTCCATAGCAACATGACCAAGGTTATTACAAAAAGTGCAAACAACATTTGTTGCCTTTTCCATTTCGAGTGGACTAAACCGGTTGCCATAGGATCTTTGCCAGTTCCGGTTTACCCGATTATCAAAATTCCTTATCTGATCACCATTTGGTCTAGGTTGCATGGGTGGTATAGGATTGTTTGTTCCATATTTGCACTCAATATGTCTATGCCCATACATTCCACATGTGTAGCAATGACCTTCAAACTTTCTAGAGACATACCTAGCATTAGTATTGTAATTTGCATTTCAGTTAGGTTTGTTTCTACAAACATTTGCAGTATAACCAGACTTGTGACAAACAAAGCAGATAGGTTTAAAAACCTTCTTACCGATAGTCTTATTGACTTTAGAAGTAGTTTTGTTCTTTGTACCAGAGGATTCACCCATTTCAGTTGTATGAAAACCAAGTCCAGAGATATCATCCTTCATTCTCTGTGATTGAATTTGTTCTTCCAACATGGTAGAACTTTTGACGAACTTCTCTAGTTTCTCATTGGCTTCAGTAAGCTTTTTGACAAGATCTTCATTATGCTTAGACAGGTTCTCTTTCAGAAACAATGCCAACTCAAGATCTAGCTTTAGGTTCTCCTTTTCTTCTATTTTAGCAAACAAGTCTTCATGTATAGTATCTTTTTCCCATTTGATCTTTATGATTTCTTGATCTCTTACCTTAATAAGATCTTCAGCAGCTCTTCTAGCTTCCAGTTCCTGACTCATGTAGATAGTGAGACCTTCTAGTTCTCTTCTTAGATTCAATTTCTTACCATTCACCTTTTCAACTTCATCAGTTAAAGCTTCAATATTGGCTTCATTTGAAGAACTATTATCAGATATTTCTAGCAGTTTTTTAGATAGCTCTCTCCTTTTGGCTTGAGAGACTTTCAGTTTGCCCCTAAGGGATTCAATTTCATTTCTACTAGTTTCTAGTTCTCTAACCATCTCGAAGTAGCTTCTGTCCCCCATGGTCGTTTCAAGATTCCCTTCTAAGAAGTTATGCTTCAAAGAAGTTAGGCTTTGATACCAATTGATGCTCTTGAAAAGAACTAAGAGGGGGGGGGGGTGAATCAGTGACATGAAATTTAGCACAACTTTAAATACTAACTAGTAGATGAACTTAACCAATTATTTGAACAAAATACATGCAATCCAAAATGAAATAACAACATCCACCATAACACAAGTGTTTATATATGGAAAACATAAATAGGTAAAAACCATTGTGAGATGGAACTCACAAGTTAATTATCTGCAGTAATAGATAACTGTCTGGTTAAGGTCTTACAAAGTGGTCTATTAGGAGCAAATCATATTAGAGTTCCCAAGATTGATTAGAAGCTTATACCCTGTTAAGAGTACTACCTGTTAAGAGTAACCTTGTTGGAGGATTTTAGAATCCAAATGAATGGATCACCTTGCTAGAGGATTTGTACAATGAAGCTTGTTAGAGCTTACCCAGTTACGGGATTTGATTCTGTTGTAATGATTAGAAAACAACAAAAAAGGTGTGATTTGTTCTGAGTAGCATGAGACTTTCTTGATCAGATCACTCTAAGTACATTCAACACTACTCTTCATCTAAACACTTATATCTCTTCAACAAAAGATTTCACTCTTTATGCATATCAGTATTCGCATAAATCTTCCGCTTGATCTTCATCTTCATCTTTATCTTCATTTTGATGTTGACTTAATGTAATCACAGGTTATCTCTTAGGCACATACCGGTTGACATAGAGTACTGGTTAGATATAGACCTTGAACACACTGGTTAACAGTGTAAATTAATGAAGTTACACTGGTAGTCAATGTAATCATATGCATGTGAGAGTGTTTTATCAATGACAACAAGTGATGAAAACATGATAATCATCATCAAGCCAACATCAATGAGGCTCCTTTTGTGATTGAGTAGTGCACTCTAGGTTGTAAGCCTTCCTGCAAGTGCATGCCCCTTATATTTTGTAATATCTCTTTATATGGCCAGTTCATTTATATTCTGGGTAAAAAATCCCACCCTAGTTTTTCCTCTTTGAGGTTTTGCACATATAATTCTGCATTTTATGGTTCTCACTTATGTGATTGGCTTATTGGTTTCTTTATTTCTTTTAATTATGTATGTACCGATATACCGGTTGGTGTATGCATTTTTTAATAAGGCTAAAATTGATCAATCTGGTATAACATTGATTCAACCCCCCCTCTCAGTGTTATTGGATTCCAACATCAGTTACAATATTAAGGGCACCAACCTAGGGAGTACCACTCCTTCTTTAGGGCACCAACCCAAGGAACACCAACCCTTGATTTAGGGAACCAACCCAAGGAGTACCAACCCCTGCACCGAGCTCCAACTTAGTGATCTACAATGTATATATTCAATTACAAAAGTAATAGCCTTGCTACAAAAGGAACTTTTTAACTCTTATGTAAATCTCTCCACCAGTTCTCCTCTCTCCAATTCCCTATTGGTTCTCTACTCACCTCTCAAATGCAACCCTATCTCCTGATGCAACTTACTCTCTGTTGCACCTTCATTAGTTTAGTCTCTTCTTCTTCTTTATCAATTCTACTCTTTTCCAGTTCCCCAACCTTTCTATCATACAACTACTGGTCACCACCGGTCTTCTTCACTTAATCAGTTGTATGATGTGTGATTGTTGCTGATTCATAACTTTCCTTCTCTGCAATCTTCTTTGACTCTTCTTTGTCGGTTAACCACCACTGGTGTACTCCTTTGTCAAACTTATTTGCAAACTATTAGTTTCTTCACTATTTCCAGTTGACCTCTACAACCCTATTCTCTCTCTCACACAGTCTCTTCTTTGATTCTTGTTGAGTAGTTGACAGATTTCTCCTCTTGTGCAGAAGCACCAACAACATCTTTGGGTCACACTCTTATAGGCAGATTTTCTTGCCTAAACATGAGTTTGAACATTTGCATGCTAGGGTTTCCGCCATGCATTGAATCTGCATCTGATCTGATATTTGATCATAATGACATATCATATCCAATTTGATATCATGTCCTTGATCTATGTTCAACACTCAATCAATGAGCATAGCACATCTTTTTACCTTGCAAACCACGTCTTCTCTCTTTTGCCATTTGTAGCATGATTTTTGGCCTTTTGTCTGATCGATCACTTGCGTGATGCGGTTTCCTTCATCCTCTTCGATCTGCAAGATCAATCTTTTTTGGATCTCTACTATTTCCTTGATCTCAAGCCACAATCCTCTACATTCATTCCTCAATCTTCACAGTCATCATAAATATTGTAGTAGTCACCAACAACCTCATCGAATCACCACACCGACCTATGTATGCATGTCACTTCACCTCCACATGGCCCTTTTTTCAGCATCCACCTCAACGTAGTCTTCTATATCAGTCTGGATAGGATCAACGACCAACCACACAATTGATTTCATCTACCAGTTCATAGACCCTACCAGTTATACCCTAACCAGTCTGCCATCAACCTTACGCTTTGCTTCTCTTTTTGTGGAGCACCTAAACTGGTCATCACACATGATAACCTACCTCATGCACATCTTCATAAGATGAGAGCCTTCTACATCTTCACTTTGTCAGTATTACAGGTAGACATACTTACCGATAAACACCTTGATGACATCATGTCATCAGCCTTCTCCAATCTCCATCTGTCTACTTCTGCCCCAACTTATCTTCTTCATCAATAGACTGATTCTTCTATTAACATGTTTGTCAAAGTGATAACCATATCCTTCAATCTCTGCACTAGAAACTCAACATGTCTATCTGGCTGATCTAGTGCATATCTCTGATCTCATGCACCTAAGGCAACTTAGAGTTTCACCAGTTGATCTGGTGTGAGCCTTCAAACACTTGCCTTTAACTCTTTTATCTTATCTTTGATAACTATGATGCATTCCATGCATAATAGGAGATAAGCTCCACTTACCAATGGTAGTGGATCCTTGTTATCTACATCCTGCAATGCACCAATGTGGCTTCTTTGTTTGAGCATCATATCTTCAATCAGGCATATGTGAATTGCTCGACACATTCACTGTGAGTCATCTCTGCAAGTGGTGACTACATCTTTATCCGATGGGAGTCCTACTCTTTGACATCTTCACAACATACCAGTGACCTGCACATACTTCACCTCTAGTGTTGATGTGATATAGGTAACATTCCCCCTCTTCATCACAATCAACTGCCCAACATCTTGCTCTCTTGTTGGTGACAACTATGCACTACCAACATGTCACTTATCGGTCTGCAATCCATATCTTCAACACAAGTCAAACACTAACTTGTGTACTGATGACTCCAATGACCATTATGCTAGATGACACACTCTTCCTTACTAGTTACTTTCTAATATAGATGACATCAATGGCACCATTTCTGGTATTCATCAATAACAACACTGCTCATCAATCTCCCTATTGGTTGCCATCCTATACCGGTTGACATCAATGACAATGCAATGCCAACAATCTCCCCCTTTGGCATTGATGTCAACACATGTAGTATCTAGAATACTACATATTCTCTCTCCCCCTTTGTGTGATCCATGGATTCTCACACATGTAGTATGTGACATACTACAAAATCTCTCTCCCCCTTTGACAACAATGGCAAAGGGTAGGGTTTCTCTCCTCCTCATGTTTACTGGGTATTGATAGAGTTTTCTCTCTCCTTTTTCTCTATCGGATTCTTCTCCTCCTTCAACCATCATTTGTTACATCCTCTCAAATCACAACCTTTGAGATGGAGGGCTCAACCATTAACTAATACCAATTTCTCAACAACCAAGTGTATATGCAAATCGGAAACACATGCATATACAAGACTGAAACCAATTGAAGGCACATGTGTCAATGAATACAACATACCTGCCGATCAGACTGCATCATCACCCATTTGATATACAAAAGCCATTCTGACCCCAAAATGGTGATGCCAAGTGTTGAAGTTAACATTGATACCAATTGTATCTCTTCTGATACCAAATGCATGTTCTCTTGTGCAGGTAACTCTCCCTCTTTGCAAGCAACACTCTCGGTGGTCTAGTTGTGATTTCAATTGGATAAACATTGAAATATCTCACAATCTTGGATACCTCCAAAGACACAAACATACTAGTATAGCCATAGACACTTGCACACCCTTTGTCTCCAGCAAGTCTGATACAATCAGAAAACATGGTTGTCAGCTCCCCCTGAGTCAGACATCTTAGGTTCCCATTTCCTGTCAAATTCAAAACCGAAGCTCCAATTTGTACCATATACCGGTTGAGTTGTGCATATGTGATCAATCAAATGATCTATCAACTCCATTATATCCACCACATCATATGACATGATCCCAGGTGTACACAATGCCATACAATATCATTGGCATGCCATAAATCAAACCAGTTAGCCCACAAAGGATGCATACATACATAATCAACAACTGGGCCAATATATGTCATTTAGGTCTTCATCAACACCACATGAGACATAAATTCCTCATTCCATTATACCAAAGTTAATGCAATGATCCTCAACTTCATTGTCTTACATAAACTGCATGTACTTGTTAGTATACATGTTGGTAACATACTGTACATACCATTTTCCTGCACCAGCCCATCATCACTATTGGAGAACCTTCCTCTAACTCATGTCTTCTTGTGTCAATTTGCATCTGAACCCAATTGCAAATTTTCCATCCATTGACACATGCAATAGTGATCCATCTCTTATCTATAGATGTATAGTCAAGGAAGCCACTACACACACTTATCATCTCATTTCCTTCCTTCATACTAGTAGCAACCTATTTTTCCACGTGTCCTCTTCCACTGAGGGGTTAAATGATAAGGCCAATGTACTACTCCCCCTAAGGTCCTACATCTCTTTTAAGCCTTAGAAGATATCACCTATGCATTGACTACATAGTGTCGGTCCATGGTTGCATCTTCTTACTTCTTCCATACCTACTTGGTCTCATTCTTCTTCCCATTTTTAGTCTTAGGAGCATGTGTTACCTTCTTTTGTTGATGGATCCTTGCATTGTTAGATTCTGCCACATGACCAGATACTTTTCTATAGAAGAAAACAATGTTCATGCCAAATGCATGTTTGGAGGACCTTTTGTCAAACTAGTTAGACCATCTTCTTCTGGTCATGCAATTGTAACCTGCTTCTAGAACTAGTGGACCACTTGATCTTGTAGGAACAAAACCTCTTCTCCTTTTTTTCCATGCAACATTTTGTCTCTCATATGCATTATATCCATTTCCATTTTGATTATAGCTACTACACTAGTTGTCATGTGATTGCAAGTTCATCCTTCTATAGTTATGAATTTTATGGCCAAAGCCATTACACCTCCAATATATGACATTATTGGTTCTAGGAAGAACATACTATTTATTCCTAGACTTCATTATGCATTCATCTTCCCTATGGTCATATTCTTTGTATGCAAAACAGTAACTGAAGAAAGGGGGCACATAACTTACACTTTTGTTTTTCCATGCATGAGGAGATCTTACTAGTTTAGAATCTCCATTTCTTCTTCTCTGAGGATGTGTTAGTCTCAAATTTTGATTCTCTCCTTTCCTCCCTGTAAGAATATTTGATAACTCTATTTGCATATGAAGAGGGCACCAAGAAAATTGAATTCCAGAATAACATATAACAAGGTTCTCAATAAAACCTTCTACACTTGGAACTTATCCAAAGCTCAGGTGGGTATACCCCTTGTGAAAACTTTCACACTTTTAAATTGAGATCCATAGTAAACCAATGCTAAAAACCTATGGATTTCATCACCTCAATGGAACTGAAACATTAAAAGAAAAACTTGTGTTCATTTTCAGTATTGATCCTCAAGAAAAATAAAAAGAATTCCATAACACGTATCAGTGCCTTATCCAAGCCATAGAGTCACCTAAATACGGCAAAATTTTTCAAAACGGAACATTCTCATACATTTCATCATCTTGACTTTCATGAACCCCATACATACCTAACACATACATAGGTCCTATCCCATTTAACTAAAACAATTCGTTAGATTCAAAGTACCAAATAGTTGATCTACTGACAAAAATATTTCATGCACATTTAATCCCTCTCCTGAAGAGAAAAGCCCAAAATATGTCTATAAGATTTCCTTACAATCCATGCTCATTTGAACAACCCTAAATAATCCAAATGAAAGTATAAAACTAATGAATGCACACCAAAAGACAAAGAAGATTTAGGCCTGAAACTTCGATCTGTATATTCATATTCATTCTAAAAATGTTACATAATTCATAGTAATCTCTGAGAGAACTAGAAAAAACCTAGATATATTTCAGCAGAGTTTCTTTACAAATTCTTGTGATCCTCTTTTCTTAAGTCCTGGTATCCATTTATAACAATATGGATGCATACAAGCTTTGGACATTCCTAAATATAGTTTGTTACGACCGCAATTTCTTTTAACAAGAAGCTATACGTCACTTTCAATCCCAGTGGCCTTTTCAGTTTGTTGCTCCATTGTAGCATCTTCTAACTATTTTGGGACTTCCTCTTCTTGCACCGCATACTTTTTGGTCCACTCTTGGAACACGTCATCAAAAGGCCATGAGAAATTAACAATCTTTTCTTTCAACTTAACTAACCTTTTCCAAGAATTTCTCACTTTCTTAACCTTTGATTCAAAGATACCGTAATGTGATTTTATCTTTTCTATTTCCTCAACTGTCTTGACAAACAGAGATGTGTCATCTATATTGATGATTTTATTCACCCTTAGAGACAAGTTAGCTCCTAACTCATCAAGCCACACTTGTTTGTCCTTCAACTGATCTGGACTAACAAAACCCCCAAGAAACAATTCAAATTTATGCTCAGTATATTCCTTCCTGTACAAATTGGCTTTTCTCTCTACACCAGTTCTTCCTTCTGATAGCCTGGTCATGTTTTTTGCTAGCTCAATTATGGATTTAATAGTGGCATTAGATCTTGCCTCATCGTAAGATGCACACATAAGTTCTAAATCCACTTCCCTAGGCATCCACTTATCTAAAATTGGCTCCAAAGTAGCCTTGTCTTCATTCAACTCACTCAAAATCTCCAAAATTCTCTTCATGTTAGTGTGCACAATGGGGGCTCTACTGTATCAACAAAACTCAAAATTGTGGCCTTTACCTTTTCTTCATATTTATTTGCAAACAGGCGTTGAGCCTATTTTAACTTTTCCAATTCATGTTGAAGAGTCTTAGCTGGTTGAAAACTAGAGGTCATGGGAGAAGGGGGACATTCAACAATAGGATTGGTGGGTGGAGGTCTTGCTAGAGAAGATGCAATCATCAGAGTAGAGGATTCACCTCCTTGGTGTTGTCCTACCAAAAGACTCTATATTCTATCAATAATACTATCCTTGTTGGCTACCTCCTTTTTGGCTTCATTCTAAGCCTTTAGAATTGTTTCTAGTTTCACTTGGAGATCAACTCTCTCCTTTGCTTCTTTCTCAGCCATTGCCACACTGAAATTTTTAGTTTCTAGAACTGTACTGGTAGCTTCCAACACCCCTGTATCCTGGACTCTCTTCACTATCATACCTCCTAGGAAACTGGATTCTAAGGTGTCCTTCCTTCTTCTACTCTCATCCCTCTTTAAGGACCACATGACCAAAGTAGCATTATCCTTGTTGAATGTCACTCCTTCCATAGGCTTGGTTTCTTTTCTGACTACTTCAAGTACCAAAGCATCTACTATATCCCATTTAGGGAGGATTAGAACACCAGCCTTTGACACAATTTCCCTTCCTGCTTTAGGAGTGACGGCTTTAAATTTTGCCATCATTTCTTGTTTCACCTCCTCCTCTACTGAAGTTGCGTCTTTGTGAGGCTGCTCATTCTTCCTCTTTTCACACCTTGCCTTGAATTGCTCTATGTTTTGCTTCTAGACAAATTGCATGAAGGCACCTATTGTGAAAAAAATACTACCAGCCAGGAACTCCTCACTGGCTTGCTTGACAACAAGGTCTAACTCTTTGCCTTTGAACTCGTCTATAGTTAAGTTCATCTCAGTACTTGGTGGCTCTTCTGGCATACCTTCTTGTATTTCCTCATATGTGTAGGCAATCTCTCTGAGACTCCCTAACTACAACAATTGTTCGGCCATTGCCTATTCATCTCCTATATGGATAGGGGATTGGGATGGAGAATACAAAGGCTCACCTATTTGCATTTCTTTCCCCACCCTTTTCCTCTTAGGGGAGTCTTAGATGTCAATGACATCTTCTATTTCTCTCTTCCCTCTTGAAGTAGAGGGCTGACCTGGTGTTGGCATCAACACACTATATTTTGGCTTCTTATGCATTACATAATTACCTGGAGGGATGGCCTTAGCAAAGGCACTCTTACTTAGCACCAACCTAGCCTTGTCAGGATTATCTCTAATTATAGCTTCCCTCTTTTCCTTCAAAGTTTGCATTAGGTCTTCAAAATAAAGAATTAAGAATTCTCTTTTCCTCAAAGGGATTAAAGTTAGAAAGAGGGTCATAACTACTATCAAATTAATGAATAAAATCAAGAGCCTTTTTGTATGTCACCCACTTTTCTTTCCTCAATTCATTCTCATCCAAATTGAATACATTTCTAATTAGATCCTTAGGGAAATGGAATTGGTGTGGCCTACCTTTACATACTGATCTCTTCCTGAACATGCCATTGAAAAAATCCTTAGGGTCAGCAAACCTGTATACTACAGTAGACAACCTATATGGTTGAATGAAGTAATTAAAGTATTTCCAACCACCCTTGGTGATTACAAATTGACGAGTCATGGTGATAGTTGGGAAAATGGTCCCTTTTATTCTATTTGTTAGCTCTACCTCTTGCACACCCCCAATTTGCCTTAGGACCTTTGCAATTCCTATCTTCAATGGGACTTGATAGGGCAATAAATATGGAGTGCCTCTAAAACCATAAAATCTAAAAACTCTAGAGACAGGGTATAAGTATGTCACCCCAATTGTGCACAATCTTGATACCTTCAACGAATTCATTAGGCCTAAGGAAGTCTAAAAGAGCTTTGGGGATCCTAGGGTTCTCTGAGCATAAGAGAGTCCTAATCTTAGATGCAAAGCATCTGTCAAAATTTAGCTAGCTGGCATCCTCTCTATCCTAGGACAAAATGGTGCTCCACAATTGTATAGGCATCTCTTCACCATCCTTTTCCTTAACTAGATCCATTTCACTAGCAAAGTAATCAACACCTTTAAATAAAAACATATGCATGAGAAGGGAGTACCATCCAAAAGGTCTGTTTACCTTACCAGTTTTTATCCCTATCAGTTTTGCATGGATTGCATCAATGAGATAAGGTGCATAATCAAATGTTACTGCTAGAGAGGGGTTCGGAATTTGTGTTATCATTAGCATATAATGGGTTGGCATAATTGTTTCAGCATCTTTCCCAAAGATCTGACATAGTGACCAATCCATTCCTTTAGCCCTCAGGGTAAACAAATTCAGAGAGAAGGGTTCCATGGTACTAGGGCCTACAACAGTTAGTTCTCCTATTTTGACAAAAAATTCCTTCAAAGGACCACTCCTAAGGCGATCTCTCTGCATATTGTAGACGGGCCAATGTTTCAAAATTGATAGGCTCTAAGTAATTTGATACCTCACTGAGCTTAAACACCTTCCTAAATTCATTATCATTGATTTCAATTAAGGCTCTTCCATTCAAATTCCTGATACACTTAGCCACAAGGTCATAATTGTGTGCAATCTAGGTTAACAAGTCTACATCCATGAAAACCCCAAGGTCTATGAGCTTTCCCACATCTAATTCCCATACATTGTTCATTGGAGTGGAGGCATATCTTTGACTAAAACCCACCTTAAAAAGTCCTAGACCTAATATCCCTATCTGTGGATCCCTCAACCAATTGCCTTTGTCATAGAAACCGTCTCCAATTCTTAGATAGGGGCTTTAGGTACCAATTCTTTAATTTTGGCTGTGACATTTGTGGACATGGTCAGTTGTTCCAAGAAATCATCACATATGTTTCTATCCTGATAATTCACCTTCCCTATGAAATCCCTTCTTGGTGCCATCCCAGAATCACAATAATATTAATTAAAATTTTGACTAACCTCTGAGAAAACAAACATGCAATGATCCCAACTCAAGTAGTAATAGTCAAGAAGCATGCAGAAAATCACTAGTTGTTTGAAGAAATTTGCTCTCTGCACCGACTCCTCTGTAGAACTCTTTGAAATGATGCCAACTCCAATTGATGTGAAGCTTAATACCACAATAGAGAAATGAATTGAAGCATTTAAAACTGCATGCTTCAGCAGTCAACTTAGAATTGAATTCACAGCGGAATTCAAAAAATGGCTCCAACGGGTCATAACATTCTCTAAGTGTTTCGCCTTTTGCTGCTTCATGAAGCTTAAAATGCTCACACCTTTTCATTGCGAAGCAACATTGTCCTTTGGATCCTGAGAAACCCGCATGTCTTTTACCTTACCTTGGTCAAGCTGCTTAAAACCGGGCCCTACCTTCCTTTCACTATTTCGCAGAGCATAAACCTTACAGATCTCTTCCACGTGAAACAACACCTGCCATTAGATCTTCCACCATCTGCTCGACCTTTACTCTACAAGGTGACTGCTTATCTTTTCACTAACCACATGGAAGTTATTACTGCTAATGGTTTTCGCTGCTTCGCGAAGGTTAATCACCTTGCATCTTCGGGCTACGAAACAACACTCATCATTGGATCACCTTTGAGACACGTGACCTTTAACACCCTTTAACCTTCAAAGTGGGCCCTCTGCACGGAGTCCACGTGCCCTTTTGTTTCCGATAGATAACTCTGACATGTTAGCCGCCCATTCGTCCAAAAACTCTATCAGACTCCATATTTTAATGACCATGTGTTTTATTTTGGCCATGGATTTCATCACCATCACCGTTCAATCAAAGTGGGCCATCCACAATCTATTTGGAGTTGCGTGTCATATCGACAGTTCATCATTTGCCCTAGCTGGACATCGAACTATTCCACCACATCATCTGCCATGCAAATACCACTTCATTCATTAACCCAACCGCTTGGGTCCACCATTTCTTTCACTGTTTCATGGACTTTAAACCTTTGGCAGCTTTTCTTCGTGAACCAACGCGAATCGTTAGATCAGCTGGAAGATGCACCTTCTTTAATTGCCATGTCACCCTTAAGACGGGCCCATTACCTTTTCCCCACTTTGCAAAAGGTAAACCTCGCACATCTTTTCTTCATGAATTCATGCAAACCACTCGATCAACCTTGAGTTGATTGGTCTTTAACCGCAGGGTCCGCTTACCTTCTGGGGCCCACCACCTTTTTGCCATTTCGCGAAGCATAAAACCCTGGCAGCTTTTCCTCGCGGATCAATGCGAACCATTAGATCCTCCAAAAGGTGATCATCTATTAGCTCCTTTGTGACCACATTACCTGGGCCTGCCACCTTTATGCTACTTCACGAAAGGTAAGCCTCGAGCTACTTTAGGCTGCGAATCCACGTGCACCATCGGATCAGCTTTGAACTTGCATGTTTTTTATGGGGCCTGTCAAAGAACTGAAAACTTAGGAAAAGGGCGCAAATAATTAAAAATTAATAGAGACCCTCCTAAGTAAAGTTGTAAAGGGGGCCCCCCCTTCACGACATACCTACTCTTCCGATTAAGTGGAAAAAGGTAACAGAAAAATAGAACGCGAGGGCTTTCAGAACATAGGAAGGGTTAAATTTCAAAAACCCTAAACTCCTTTTTGACCCAAAAACTCAGAAGCAACATGAAATGCTAAGCATAACTTTATAGACCTTAGCCATCTATGGAAGAAAATCACCCAAGCTCAAAATAGTGATAACAACGGCTCTGATTGGGGATGTTTGATTGCAAGATCAACACAAGAATACATAAAACTCTAGAGAACAGACCAAAAACAAGCCTAAAAGAAACCAAACAGAAGCAAACCTAATTATATACAGACTAAAACCTGTTGTGCATGGACTTAAGAGAAGTAATTCTTCATTAATTGTCCATGCACTGGAAACTCCTGTACCTCACCATTCATTGTCTGCAAAAAATATGAATCTTTTCCATTCAGATCACAAACAACAGAAGGGCCTATCCATAACGACTCAAATTTCTTATTTTTTCCTTTATCTTGCCCTCTTGCATTCCATTGAAGAACCATGTCACCAATTTGAAACTTTGTCAGTGTGGTTCTTTTATCAAACAAATACTTGGATTGCAACTAGATCTTCAAATTCCTTTTATGGGCCAAAGTCCTGATTTCCTCCATTTCCACCATTTGAATCATTCTATCTTCGATAGGTTCAGATAACTCCATATCCTCAGCCTGCAGGAACTTATATATAGGAAGAAGATGGTTGACTGGCACCCTACATTGCATGTTGTAAACCAATTCAAAAGGTGACATACCAATTGCTTTCTTGATAGTAACCCTCTTTGCCCATAGGGCTAATTTCAATTTCTGGTTGTTGGCATTTTTGATGATTATGTTGTGATTGTCATTGATGGACACACACTTGCTATGAGATCACTTTTTGAATGTATGAATTATGCTCAACTGGTATTCGTTCCAAACAGGTATTATTTTGTATTCTTTAGACTATTGGTGTTTTGCAGAAAGTGTTTACCAATCTCATGCGGCATGAAGACCTCAAGCGGTTCGAGGATCTCAAGGAGAATGGAGCAAAGGAAGTAAAAGTGGTAGTTATCATTTTCCCAATCTTCATTTTTGTCAACCGGTAAAATTAAACCGGTATTACTCTAAGTTACCAACCAGTAATCGGTAAAGTTGTATAAACCGGTAATACTCTGTGATGAGTTACCAACTGGTATATTTTTCTGATGAGTTACCATCCACCGACACTTTGATGGTGATCTTGTGTCATGTTACCAAATGTGTCTAGATACATTGAACCTAGGAACTTGTAATGTAATCCTGTTGGACTGACATGAAATTAGATTCCTTTTTAAGGACATCATGTCTAGGGTTTTAGGAGTGTAGATGTTAGGGTTTTTGGTGGTTGATGAGTTTTTGTATGTGCAATCTTAATGGAGAAGATCAAGTCTGTGTGCTATAACAAAGTGTGGAATTAATAAAGACTAAAGTAATGCTGAAATGCATTAGCAATGAGCTATCATGGATCTAACCAAGCAGACTGTGCTATTTGCTGGATCATTCACTTATTGATTACTCACATCTTTGACAAGTCAGAAACCCTCAATCAGGTAGGCCCTGAAAAGCCTTTGTAAATCCTCTAACAAGGTGATTCACATCTGTGGATCTGAAATCCTCTCACAAGGTAGTCTTTAATTGGATTTATCTCCTAACAGAGATTGAGATTCCTAATAGGATTTGTTCTGGTAAAGAACATTGTATGACCTTAACCAGTCTGGTTACTATTCTATAGATAGTCACTTGTGAGTTTCATCTCACTATGGTTTTTCCCATTTGGGTTTCCACATCAAAATCTATTGTGTTATGGTGATTGTGCTTCTGTGGGTGAATACCTTATTTGTTGTTTGGCTTGCATGTGTGTTAATCGGTGTGTTTGCAAAATTGTTTTACCGGTTTACTACAAGACTGTTAAAGTGTTTGAGTTCAATATTTTTTGGTATACTAATTCACCCCCCCTCTTAGTATTCATCAATTGATATGAGGGAACTTACTCATCGAATCACTCAGACTGAGCAAGCCTATGATAAACTTAAAGTCAAATATAAGGCCTCTCAAGCAAAAAGAAGAGAGCATGCTGAAAAACTGATGGAGCTAACTGAAAATAGTTCTTCTAATGAAGTGGACATGGAAGCCCTAGTTCAAGAAGTTGAAAAAATGAATGAGTCGAATGCTAACATAAGAAGGGAACTTGAAGGACTGACTATCAGGATGTGCCAAGAGCTTGAGAATCGGAGAAAAGTTGAAGATCTGGTAAAAGACAAAGATCATGAGATCTCCAAGCTGAAGCAAGAGATCAGTGCACTTACTGCTCATCTTCATGAAAGTAAAGTGGAAAAGGAAGAAATGCAAGGTGAACTACACATGGTTGTTTCTAAGAATGAAATCTTAAAAGAATTCGATGCTGCTATTTCCAAAGAACTCACTAAGTCAAAGGAAATACTTGCCAAATTCAATAAGAGCTCTATTAAGCTAGAGCAAAAGCTTGAATCAGCTAAACTGGTAAAGAATACTAATGGACTTGGTTTCTCTGAATATGAGGAAGGTGAGACCTCTGGAACAAAAGATGGAGCATCAAAGAAGCAACCAACATCAAAGGATAAAGGTATGCAAAAGTTCAAACCTGTTTGCTTTAATTGTCTCAAGGAAGGACACACTACCAATGTATGTAGAAGAAAGGCTTACAATAATTTTCCTTATTTTTTAAATGATAAGCCTAGACCCAATAGATTCAATGGAAATTTTTATGCATGCAACAAGTTTGGGCATAGAGAATTTGAATGTAGGTTTGTTATGCACAACACCAGAAGGTATCCTCAAAGGAGTCAAGGATTTTTTCTTGAACCCTCTGGGAACCAGAACCCAAACCAGTTTAATACCTATAATCATTAGTCAGGTAGCGGTGGCTATCAAGTGACAAACAGATGGAGAGCAACCTATTTTATTTGTCATGATAGTGGTCACATTGCTGCAACATGCAGAAGGAAGAATGGAAACATGAATAACAGACCTTGGAAAGCACTTGGAATGATTTGATATCATTGCAACAAATTGGGTCATACAACAAGATTCTACAGGATGAGAATGAATATATCGGATGATATACTGGTCACTTTGGAAGGAAACATTGATGTTGAAACTATTCAAGCAAATATGAAGAAAGCATGGAAAAAGAAGCTAGAAGAAGTGATTCAAGAAGAACTAGTTTCTGCACCTAGTGTGGAAGTCACTGAATCGTCAAACTAAGCATTAGAAAAGCTTAGGTGGAGAAAATGGTGAAATATTTTGAACCCCCGGTTTACACTGGTAAAAGACCTTAACTAGTATGTGATACCTCTCAACTGGCAGAAGACCGGAAACGGTAAAAGGAAAATTAGGGTTTACGCCCTAATAGTGGAAGCATTTATTATGGTAGGTGAAGAACTTGTTTAAAAGGATTTTTCAAGTCATTTTTCACTTATTAGTTCTCGAGCGAAGAAGTTTTCAAGTGTTGTGCAATGAAAAGCGATTTGGATTGCAATTTGAAGAATTTTCAAAACCTTGAAGAGGAATCAAAAGCTAATATCAGTCGGTCAAGTGTAGAACACAAAGCGGTATTTTAGCAACCGAAGTAGTGTGTGGCGAAGTGGAATTTGCAAGCCCTAAATTTTGATTTACGAAGATATTTTTTGAATTTCTTTGTTTATCATGGCTTTCGCATCACACTCTAGTTCTAGTGCACCCGTTGATTTAGTAGACTTCATCCAACGGAAGGCAAAATATAATGTCCTATCTCAAATACCCACTGGTGTTATAGTGGAGGAAGGTATTTTAGATTATATTGATTGTAAAATTGAAGACCTAGGATCTTTGATGATCCATTCTCAGTTAAGCTTATTCTGTGGAAAGGAAAAGAAGATCAAACCAGAATTCAACATCTTGGAAAAGAAGAAGCTTCACAATGCGGTCTATTTCCTTGAAGAGTTTTCAGATGATCACATCTGCATCATTCTGGGCAGAGTACATGGTGACAAAATTTACTTAGAGTGGACACATGACATCACACCAGAAGCTATTCATGCCATCACCAGTTTCTGTAACATTGGTGAAGTGCCAGCCCTAAGGAAGATTAGCAAGACCGAAATGACCAAGCTCACTAGTTCTATGAGTTACCACTGGGGAATGACCATCAAGCCCATCAAGGATGATCTGGTCAAATATGCCTGCATAGGATCAAATTTGTCTTTGTTGTAGCAATAAATGCTGCCTACAGGATGATCATGGAAGATGCATCATTTGATTTATGCACCTGTATGCAAAGGCAACTTCTGGTGAACTTGAAGTTGATTAAATAGGACAATTCCTTGAGATTTAAGTTTGGACAACTATTGGTTGGGTTGTTCTTCTACTTCCAAGGTTACTTCCCACGAGTCAGAGATATCTAGTGGTCTGTCGACCAACTGGTTACAAGGCAAATCAAGGAAAGCCCTCAAGTGGTTGGAACTGGTTATCCAGAAATTATGAACAAATACTTTGATGAGTTCAGACACAAAATGAGCCAAAGAGTAAGAATATCAGGTGATATTGTCAAGAAATATGAAGATGACATCTACTTCACCATCAAAGTTGATGAGTACATAATGGAGGTGGTTGAGCCTAGACAAGAAGAAGTGGAACCCATGGGATATGAGGTAAAGTATGACATGCTAGATGGGTATGCCTCTACCCTATTCACCTCGCCCCTTGACCCAAAGGAAAAGAGAACCACCACCTATTTGGAAAGGGTTACACCGGTTGAAGAAACTTCAGTAAAGAAGGGAAATGTAGTGATGTCAGTATTGGCACCAGTTACTGCAACAAGTCCTAAAGTGACCAAGCGGTCACCAGCAAAGAAGAAACTGGAAGCTGTACCCGCCAAAGTATTTAAGAGAAAGTGGAAAACAAAAAGCAACACACTAGACTCAGAGGACACTGTGTCTAAAGAACAGCCTAAGTAGACTAGGCAAACGAGGAAAAAGACAAAGACAACCAGCAATGAACCCGCAACATCTGCACCAGTAAATATTGATATTTCCTCCTACAAACCTTTGTCACATTATCAAAGAACTATTAAGAATATTAGAAGAAAAGTGCTTGGTGATTTGAAAGAGTGCTTTGATGATTTTAATGATGATGAAAAGGAAGAAGATGAATAGGAAGTCATTAAATATTTATGTATTAATGACCGATGGCCATCAGAAATTAAATCTAAGACACCTGATTCTTTATATAATTCTTTAGATAACAAATGGCACATTGCAATAGAGAAGGAACAGGAAATACGAGAGGAAGTATTTGCACAATACTTTCCTGATGTGCCCAAATCATAACTTTATGAAGTGGTGGAAAGATATAAGGGCCTCTTCTTCATGAGAAGAAGGAGACTCCTGTTGCTAGAAGGAAAAGTCCCGAAAGTGGTAAAAGATACCCACTCCCTTGCTCAATGCGCTCTAAAGTTGCACCAAGTGGCAGAAGCCAACAGGAAAGCTGAGCAAGAACTAGAAATCAATAAACCGGATGAGGCACATGACAGTGAAGGACTACCGATCACTGATCAAATGGAACCCATTGATGTGGATGCCTTGAAAGGTGAAGATGTTACTCCAGGTACACCAATAGAAGAAAAAGGAAGAAGAAAAGAAGAAACAGGCAGAAGAAGAAGAAAAGAGGAAACGGGAAGCGAAAAAGAGAAAAGAAGAAGAAAAAAGGAAACAGGAAGAGGAAAAGAGAAAAGAAGAAGAAAAAAGGAAACAGGAAGAGGAAAAGAGAAAAGAAGAAGAATAGAGGAAATAGGAAGTGGAAAAGAGAAAAGAAGAAGAAAAGAGGAAACAGGAAGAGGACAAGAGAAAAGAAGAGGAGAATAATAGACAAGAGGAAGAGAAGAAGAAGAAGGAAGCGAAAAAGAAAGAAGAAGAGAAACAGAAGGAAGAATAAAAGAAACAGGAAGAGGAAAAGAAGAAGGATGAAGATGAAGAGAAGAGGAAAGAAGAGGAGAAGAAGGAAGAAGAGAAAAGAAAGATAGAGGAAGAGGAGAAAAAGAAGGCATAAGAGGACAAGCTAAGAGCAAAAAAGAAGGAGGAAGTGGCATAGAGCACTCAAGTGGAGACCCCAAAGGCAACCGGTAGTCAAGCCAAACCGGCTGACATTACCAGTCTGATTGACCTCCAATCTAAAAATGAATTGGAGCTACTACAAAGAATTAAGCTTGATTAAGAACACCTGGAGGTGATAAGGAGGAAGAAGGAGCATGACGTGATATAGCCCACGGTGGACACTCTTATCGGTTTGATACCTGGTACCAACCTCCTTAGTACTGACTCCTCTCTGGCCCAACTAAAACTCTTATGCACAGTTGTGGAGGACCAGATAAAAAGCCTGGAAGAGGTTGTTGAAGCTAATGCACAAAAGAAGCATCAAAAGGCACTTGATGCTGCCTTGGTGAAAAAGTTAAATGAGCTCTGGTTCAATCTGCAATAGGCATAGAAGGACACTAAAGATGTTCTGGATGAGGGGAATCTACTACTTAGCAAGATATGTCAACCCCATCTATTCTGTGATGATGTGCTTTCTCAAAAAGACAAACTGCAAACTGATTTGCAGACGTTCATAAGCACCTTCCAGATGCCATATGATTCCTTTACCACTTATGGGCAAACCATTCACCGGTTTCAACTTTAGGCTGCAAGAATTGAGTTGGAGATCAGCAACTGGACTAGGGATTTGTAGGAACTACAATTGGTTCTACTACCAAGACTACAAATACTGTAGAAATGCTATCTCAATCTAGATGCCCTGATGGTCACTCAAGAGATGAGTACCTTGGATGCCATGGAAGAACAGGTCTATCAGATGCAAATAGTGAATGAGGTTTCTACCTCATTGCTTGAGTCATGGTCCTTATCCATGAAGCAATTCATGCAGGAATTTAAATATGTTTTTGACAAGTTTCACTCTTTATTGTCATAAACATTTATTTAGCTAATAGAAACAGGGGTTATTCAGTTGTATCTTGTCATTGTTGGAAAAGGGGGAGAAGTATTCTGGTATTTAAAATTTTAATGCATGCTATGTATACTTTCATGTTTATCTCTATAAGGGAGTAGTATACATTGTATTTTCTGCAAAAGGGATAGTGTATATGCTTAGGGGGAGTAGTTTCGATTATGGCATATTTTTGTTGTAAAACACTTAGATGTCAAAATTTTTCTAAGTGTTGCCATCAATGCCAAAGGGGGAGATTGTTGGCATTTTTGATGATTATGTTGTGATTGTCATTGATGGACACACACTTGCTATGAGATCACTTTTTGAATGTATGAATTATGCTCAACTGGTATTCGTTCCAAACCGGTATTATTTTGTATTCTTTAGACTATTGGTGTTTTGCAGAAAGTGTTTACCAATCTCATGCGGCATGAAGACCTCAAGCGGTTCGAGGATCTCAAGGAGAATGGAGCAAAGGAAGTAAAAGTGGTAGCTATCATTTTCCCAATCTTCATTTTTGTCAACCGGTAAAATTAAACTGGTATTACTCTGAGTTACCAACCAGTAATCGGTAAAGTTGTATAAACCGGTAATACTCTGTGATGAGTTACCAACCGGTATATTTTTGTGATGAGTTACCATCCACCGACACTTTGATGGTGATCTTGTGTCATGTTACCAAATGTGTCTAGATACACTGAACCTAGGAACTTGCAATGCAATCCTATTGGACCGACATGAAATCAGATTTCTTTTTAAGGACATCATGTCTAGGGTTTTAGGAAGTGTAGCTGTTAGGGTTTTTGGTCGTTGATGAGTTTTTGTACGTGCGATCTTAATAGAGAAGATCAAGTCTGTGTGCTATAATAGAGTGTGGAATTACTAAAGACTGAAGTAATGCTGAAATGCATTAGCAATGAGCTATCATGGATCTAACCAAGCAGACTATGCTATTTGCTAGATCATTCACTTATTGATTACTCACATCTTTGACAAGTCAGAAACCCTTAACCGGGTAGGCCCTGAAAAGCCTTTGTAAATCCTCTAACAAGGTGATTCACATCTGTGGATTTGAAATCCTCTCACAAGGTAGTCTTTAATCAGACTTATCTCCTAACAGAGATTGAGATTGTTAATAAGATCTGTTTTGGTAAAGAACATTGTATGACCTTAACCAATTTGGTTACTATTCTATAGATAGTCACTTGTGAGTTTCATTTCACCATGATTTTTCCCATTCGGGTTTCTACGTCAAAATCTGTTGTGTTATGGTGATTGTGCTTATGTGGGTGAATGCCTTATTTGCTGTTTGGCTTGCATGTGTGTTAATCGGTGTGTTTGCAAAACTATTTTACCAGTTTATTGCTAGACTGTTAAAGTGTTTGAGTTCAATATTTTTTGGTATACTAATTCACCCCCCCTCTTAGTATTCATCACTGGTCCCAAGACCTTTTGTTCTCCTCAAGGATTTTCTTAATAATATTCAGAAGGCTCTTATTGCTAGATTCAACTTACCCATTACCTTGAGGATGATATGGTGAAGAATAAGACATAATTATTCCATGACTGGTGCAAAATTCAATGAACTCCTGTGATCTGAAGCTCATGGCATTATCCATTACCAGTTTCATAGGAAGACCAAATCTAGTTATAACATTGTCCATCAGGAAATCAATAACAACTTTACTAGTGGATCTTCTACTAGGTATAGCCTCAATCCACTTAGTGAAGTAATCAGTGGCCACCATGATCCACCTGTGACCTCTTCCTTATTTCTCAACTATTTCCCCAATAAAGTCAATGCCCCATTGGACAAAAGGGGCTTCCACTATAACCAGGTTGAGGGGCAAGGCTCCCTCATATTTCAATTTGGAAGAAATTTTTTGGCATGGGTCACATTCTTGAACATGTTCATGAGCATCTTTGAACAAAGTAGGCTAATAGAATCTACCTCAGACTATCTTACCAGCTATAGTCTTGGCAGAATAGTGACCTCCACACACTCCATCATGCATTTCAGTTAACATCCTTTTAGCCTGGGATTTTTCTAAACACATCAACAATGCCCCTATTGGCATATGGACACTCCAATGAGACATTGTATGTGATTGAAGGTTTTGTCATTGATGGCAACCTTGCAATCCTATGGCACCAGCAAAAGCATTACATAGGCAACCTTGCAATCCTATGGCACCGGCAAGACATTATACCGGCAAAGCATTATTCAAACAAGATAGTGCACCGGCATCAGCAAGATCAATCTACACTGGCACCAGTACAGAAGAAAAGATGTATACTGGCACAAAGGCCGACAGGATTTTTGATATGTAATATCTTGTTTATTATTGTAAGCCGACTTGGCAAATTGTAAAATGACTCTTGTATATAAAAGAGATCATTGTAGTCATTTGTAGGATATGGATAGGAAGCATAAAGAAAATTATAAGGCAGACCTAATGTACGAATTGTAGGTCAAGGGTATATGTAAAGAACAGAGCAAGAACCAGTACTAAATCTGGCATTGAAGATGCTATTGTAAAGCAGTACAGATCATTGGATTTGCATAATCCTCATTGTAAGTCAGTGCGACTTCTTATTGAGTAGTGTGCTCTAGGCAGTTGGCCTTCCTGCATGTGCAGGCCCCTATTGTAAGTAATATTCTCTTATTGGCTAGTAAGTGAATATTGTGGGTCACAAATCCCACCAAGGTTTTTCTCACACCGGGTTTCCTTGTTAAACATCTTGTGTTATGGTTTTCTTTTCATGTGGATGTTTTTGATTCTATTATTTACATTAATTCTTGCATACCGGTATATTGTTACTTTATGTTTTGCATGTTCTATTTTAAGAAAATCTCATTACCGGTCAGATACTGATTCACCCCCCCCCTCTCAGTATCTATGGGAACCCTGACAATTGGTATCAGAGCCTGGTCCTCTATTTTCAGAAGCCTAATAGGTTGAGGAAGATCTTGACACCGGTAAAGATGGAAAATCTGATGAAGCAACTTGAAGGAGCTCTTACTGACTATGATGCAGAGAAGTTGAAAAATATGAAATTAGAAGATGATTTAAAAGCAGCTCAGGACATTATTCAGGCACTTCAAGAAAATCTTACTATTACAAGAAATAAGAGAAAAGAACTTTGTGAAAAATTGCAAAATGAGAATGATGAAAAGGAATCACTAAATTATATGATAAGCAAATTGAAACAAGAGATCATGACAACAAAAAATGAAATGCAGGATATGACTATGAGATTTTGTAAAGAGATTGAGGACAGAAAGAAGAATGAAGAAGAATTGACCAGAAGACTAAGTGATGCAGCAAATGAGAACACAAGACTTAGCTATGAAAATGACATGTTGAAGACAGATTTGATGCATACTCAGAATGACTCGAATGAACTAATGAGACAAAAAGAAATATTGGAAAGGGAATTGGAAACTGCAAATCAACACAAAGAAAAATTCAAGAAAAGCTCAGAAGAACTTGGTACCTTATTGAAGAATCAAAAACCCAAAGGTGACACTTCTGGAATTGGATTTGAAGTTGGAGAAAGCTCGGGTACTGCAAATACCCAAGATCATAGAAAACCAGTAAGACCTTCTAATACTTATAAATTCAATGGAAAATGCTTTAACTGCAATAAATATGGTCATAGGGAAAATGAATGTAGATCTAGGAATTATCAGAACAACAATCCTCCCACCGCTCAATGCTCCAAATGCAACAAAATTGGTCATAACTTTGAAAATTGCAAAATGAATGTAAGATGTTATGTTTGTGGAAGATTTGGACATTTATCAAATCAATGCAGAACACAAACCGACATAGGTTATGGGAAAGCTATTCAGAAAAATAATGTAACTTGTTATGCATGTAACAAGATTGGTCATATTGCTATATTTTGTATAAGTAAAGGGACACCGGTAGACAACAAAAGTACTAGTTTGAAAGGTAAAGAAAAGGTTGAAGAGGTTAAGCAAGAATTTTCAAAGAAATGGATTAGAAAAGTTGATCTAAATATTGGGGATACTCCTCCACGGGTAGAACCAACAAATGCTCCACTGGAAGGACAATATGATGCTCCACCGATAGGATAGAGCAATGCTCCACCAGCAAGATGTTCTTCATCAAATTGAAGAAAATTATCTTGTGGGTTTGGGAATCTAATGACATGTGCTATTATTCCCTCGGTTAGAGAAAAGAAGTTGAAAATCATTCATTACTGGCAAATAAAGTTGAGGTAATACATTATCGGCAAGCAATTAATGTGGTAGGTAGCAGAAAAGACTTTTTAAAATAAGGTTTTGGCTCCATTTCACTTCACCGAACATTCAAACCTTCAGAGAGCGTGAAGATTTCTGAGCTAAGGCATTTTTGAGCAAAGAGGCAAAGCACTTCAACAATCAATCCATCCAAAGGTAGAAAAGGTATTTATCATCATGGCATCCTCCTCTGCACCTAAATTCATAGCAAACCCTATAGTAGTTGAGGTTATAAAACACCCTAGGCCCATGTTTGAGCTAGTTCTTGAGGTAGCTAAGAAAGATGACAATACAGGTGCTTTTTCCCAAATTCCAAAAGGTGTAGTTAATGTAGAATACCCTAGAATGTATATTCATTGCAACATAGAGGAATTAGGTGATGAAGAAATCAAAAACATGTATAAGACTATTATATGTGACAATTCCGGAAATGTGAAACCTGAACATAAAGTTGTTGAAACCCTAGGATTCATTGAAATCCTCTGCATTCTTGAATTTCCCAAGGAAGTGATTAGGATAGTGTTAAGCAGGGTACATGGTTCATTCTTTTGGCTTGTTTCAGTGCATAAAATTATAAAGGAAGCTATGAAAGCAATAACAGGGTTACCTTCTGTTGAGCACTATTTTTGAAAATAAAAATATAAAAAAAAATAATAATGTATGTTTCCATAAGCGTGAAGACTAATGGATATTTCGGCCAGTAAACTGTATCGAGTACTGCAGAGGAAGTTTCATCGAAAGAGTGTTTTCATCGACACAGGGCATATAAAGCACTAAGCAAAGGTATTTCGGCAAAAAGTTACCTTCGATGAACGCAAGAAACCGCTCATCGATACTCCAAGTTTCATCAAAAAGGTAAAAGCAAAAGCGATAAAGGCAAAAGGGTGATTTCGAAGGAATGTCATTACCGAAGAAACTCAAAAGGCATTCATCAAAATGCAAGTTTTCATCAATGAACGTAGTGTCGAACAAAAGTAAGGCTGTTTCATCGATAAAGAAGGATATCGATGAAAAAGGGATATCGATGAATGCGCATAAGCCTACAACGAAGAAAGAAACTCATCGAAAGTATGACATCGATGAAACTTGCGAGCGACTTATCGAAAAAGGGGTCTTTCGATGAAAGAGTGATTTCGATGAGTCTTAAAAGCGGCCTCTCGACATGAGCTGTTCACCGAAACAATTGTATCGAAGAAAATGAGCTTTCGATGGAAGGTTTAAACACTCGGCCGAAGACAAGGGTTTCATCGATGACTTGAAATGTGTGCACTTTGAGCAAACTGTACTTCCCGCGAAAGAGTTAAAGGCCCAATTGAAAAGTGTCACATCTGCAATTAAGTTTAAACACTTGAGTAGCTGTTGTAGATGCAGAACATTAACTGTGCACAAGTTGCCCATTCGATTACAGTTGAACTGAGTGAATTTTTGTAAGAATCAGATCGATGCTAAAAGATTGAAAGCTGCGAAGAACCTGCAGAAACTTGCAAGCGATAACCAGAGAAGTTGAGCATTCACCAAGTAAGTGTTGTCTCTCTTATTTTACTGTGACTATGGAACCTTCATCTTCCTCTTCTAAAAAGAGTAGGAAAGGAAAAGAGTTGAACCCTGAAGAGAAGCCCAAAAGACAGAAGAAAGAAGGGAGAGCTCTGACTCAGGACTTATTAGACCAGTGTCCATCGTCTAGTGTAAGGTCAAAAAAGATCAAAAGTGAAGAAGAAGGATTAGAAGACAGATTTGAAAATTTAGGAGACATTTGGACTGAGATAAGAGGGAATGAGCTATTTTTATTTGGCTACAAAAGAAGGGATGCACCTGAACCCATAAATAATCTATGGAAGAAGAACTTAGGCAAATTAGTAGTCCCAAATGTGTTTGTGGACGTAGAATTAATGAAAGCCCTGGTAGATTGTTACAACCCAAGAACCAAAACCATATGTGATTATAGAGGGAACACATTAGTAGTGATTAATAAGCAGACTATTGATATGGTTTTTGATTTGGACTGGGAAGTAGAGGAGACTATCGATATGAAGAAACTTTCACAGGAATTCTTTAGTTTGGAAAATATCTACAGGACTTGGAGGCTACCTATTCACAGGCCAAAAGTGGGTGGGTCATTTGTTCAGTTTGGCAAAGATGACAAGGTGCCGTTTGATGTCAACCACTTCCATCCATATTTCAAGTATACGTATTATGCTGCAGCCCAAGTACTAGGCCTAGAGGCTCATCCACTCATGGATATTGGGGTTATGGTTCTATGTGCTGATATACAATCAAAAGACCCTAGGTCATTTGATTTTGCCACTTATGTTGCAGATGCCTTGAATCATGGGCTGGAAAAATTGAAAGGAGACCTTGTGAATGTTCACTTTTCATTATACTCCATGTTAATGCATATTCTTCTCTATTGTGGACAAGAAATTAACTTCTGGCCAGAAGAGTTCAGCATTAGGTCTTATGATAAGAATGGTCTGAAGAAGCCGGTTCCGTTGTGGGTATCAGCATGGGACCAGAGGTTTATGAATAACCAATATTGGCATTTTCAAGAATACTTTGTGAAACCTCTCAGTGCGGCTTTTGGACAGCACAGGGATTATACTTTGTCCCCTGAAATCAAGAGGTTCCTCAGGCCAAAGGATTTCTCTCCAGAATCACAGATTGAACATAATTGGGGTGATTGGTATTGCCATGATAATCACACAGAAATAAGGGTATTTGGATTTGAAGGACAACCCCACATGCTTCCAATTATGGTACCAAACAGAGTGGCTAGCTTGGAGATTATAAGGCAATTGTCTATTGCCAGTGCTAAACATTTAACTGATTTTGGTAAACAATCTATTGTTCCAGGTTTATTAGTTTTCTCTGATTTCATTGTCAAAAGTTCAAAGAGTTATCATTTATTACAGAATAAATTAGATTACTATGGCATGACTCTGGGTGAGCCTAGGGAGAATTTTGATCCTGAAGGATATATAAGAGCTGCCAGAGCCTCACAGAAACTCAGAGCTGGGATACATATGGCCAAAATGCCAGACGACCTAATTAAGAACCTTGAAAGAGAGGAGGCCAAAGCTTTGAGAGAAAAGAATGAATTGGTTTGGGAGGCTTACAAGTGGAAGAGGGTGAGAGGAATGATAGATGGGAACCTAATTGGAGATCTCCAAGACCCTCTAGAAGTAGCTAAAAGGCTGCTTCAACATGAAGCAAAAGTCATGCATAGGGTTCCTTCACAATTCCTTCACTTCATTAATACTGAGAAGGACAGTCAACCCCTAGTTCACATGTCACCAAAATCAACCGCCAGTAGTATCCCACCTGATTCTCCTAGAGAGGATTATCCAACTGGTTTCGAAACAGAAATGAACATGGATACAGGAGAAATCAACATCAAGGATGTTGTTGACATAAGAATGACTGAGCATGAGGACTTCGTTGCTGATGATGGATTCGCCTCCTCTAGGGAATTCCTTTCATTTTTATACCAGTACAAAGGGGCTCATGTCAAACGAAGCATGGCTGGAAGACCAGAGGAGGAGCAGATGAAGAGATTACAGGATGAAATTGATGTCCTCATGAAAGACATGACTCCTGAAAAGGGGAGGAGATTATTAAAAGAGGCCGGTGTAATCATCTTCTCTGGTTGGGATATCAATTCAGCACTCTTATTTGATGGCTTCTTGAAAAAACAAAATTTGAATCAACAAGTGTTGCCCCAGGAGACAGACAAACTGTTCCTAGGCTCTCGATATGATCCAGACAAGAAAGCTCTCCTACAGTGGGCACTATATCCAAAGGGGAAGAGGCCTATCATTGTGGATATAGAAGAAACCTTTGGGCATCTCATGGTTCATCAGGTTGGAGAGACTGATCCTAGGGTCACTGCAAAGCTCAACCTGGATGTTGCAAGATTGAACTTGGACCAGACAGAGTTTTTGGTCAGAGAGAACGTTACATATAAGGGACTATATGAAAAATCCAAGGAGGAAAATCAGAAGCTGCAGGCAAAGGTATTGCAATTAGAGATGGGGACTCCTATCAACGAATACACCTCATACCCCGTAGGACGCAGCTTGGATGACGTCTCTGATGCTCTGTACTGGAAGTATCAGGCAGAAAAGGCCAATAAACGCGCAGACAATGTCCAACAAAAGATGGACAAACTGGTCAACGACATTATAGGACATCGGTTTAACACCATGCTCTTACAGGTTGAACCATATTGGACAGTTTACAATGGAATGATAAAAGCGCTAACAGAGCATGAACGGTTAAGAGCACGATTGCAGGAAGTACTGAGCAATGTCGATACCATGTCACCAGAGGAAAAGGTTGAGGGAAACGCGTATATGGACAATCATGTCAAACTCGAGGATATGCTGAGGAGAGACTTAAAAGAATTAGATGATGATAAACCCGTTGGAATGACTTCCATCTACAAGGAAGGAGAGGTGATATCCTTGGAGGATCTGCGAAAAGAACTCATCAGCGTCAAGGATTGGGCCTTGTCAGAGATTGATCGGAGTAAGGATATGGCCCCTACTATCAACCAAATAATATTCAAGTATCTGTCACTGGGGGATGAATTGAAGAAGCAAACTCCTCGAATCAAAACATTCAAAGACGATGATTACATTCATCATTTGGGGCTCTTAAATCTCTTTTTACTTAAGTTTAGAAATATCCAAAGTTAATGATTAATATTGTAAAGGGTCGTGTCTCTTCGTGAAGAGCTTTCATCCTCATATATATATGAGAATGATTTTTGTAATGTAGGGGATAGATATTAGATAGGATTAAGAGCGAAAGAACGACAGCCTGTAAGTCTTCTGTGTACGAACTATAATGGAATACAAATCTTGATCAATTGTTTCCCTGCATGTGTGTTGTGGATTATTTCATTTTCTTTTGGCAATCGTCTGTGATATTGTCTGATAAAGATAAGGTTATTCATGTTCTTAAGATCAAATCTATGCTTTATGTTATAATGTTGCAACAAAAGTTTTGCTTGCGGATTGTAATTGTTCCTTGCAAAGCTTAATTGACTGGTCCCTTAAGGGTAGGGTTAAATTCACTCAATCAGCATATAATACAAGCATTCATTTGGTTTTAACAGAAATAGTAACTGACAGGTTCATAAGGGATGAATTAAAAACTGTCTCGCAGATTCGCACCATAAGTCCTGAAGAAAATTGTAATGACTCTGCAACCCAATTAACGAAGAAGGCACTAGCTAAATTACAAATTACCCTCATCATTTCTTCATTTTGACAGCTATAGAAGTAATTAAGAAACATAAAGCAAACAATTATCATAACAACAATCTTGAACTCATCTGCTATATCTCCATTCAAGGAACTCATGCCATTTCAAGATCAGGAGATATCAGATTAGGATAAAATATCTGCTATAAAAAGCACTGTTTATTGGAGACATTCAGTGAATAGGTATACCCACCTAGGTCCTGCAGAGCCTAAAGTGAGAGAGTAAGCAACCAAACAGGTTCACTCTACATGTTGGCCAAGTCAATTGGAGGGTTTGACCATAGGGACTGGCATTTCCTTAGAACCTATCCAATCTGTTGATTTGAGACCCAACACCTTCCATTGGTATCAGACCTGACAAAACTAAGAAGGTCTCCAATAACCTAGTAATGAAGTTAATTGGTGCAACATCCGACAAGAGATCATTGAGGGTTAATGATGTAACTGATACAAATGTGAGATTCATTAGCATGATTTTAGGGTACAAAGCAACTCATGCTAATAGGCTTAACTCAGTTTCCAATTTATGCATAAAGAGTGCTTATGACATGGTTAAGGAGAATGTGAAAATTGATGTTTGCGAATGGTTAAAAGATAAATTGATTGATAACCTAGGCAAAATCAAGAAAGATAAGAAAGGAACCTTTAGATTTGGAAATTTACTTGTATGCTTAATTCTACATATAACCAAACAGGCTCCCCGTATAGGCAACAAGGATTTTGGATTCGACATACCGGTAGGAAAACAATTATCAGACTTATTCAACAACATGGGTGAAAACAAGGAAAAGAATATCAATGAGTATTTTCAAGCACTAAAGGTTAGAATGAACAAAAGAATCAGATTATCACAGGAAATTGTCAACAAATACAAGGATGATATATGTTTTGTAATAAAAAAGGATGAGATCTGGATGGATGTAGTCATCCCAAGGATAATTTGGGTAACAGAGATGGGGTATGAAACAGATGACCACAGAGTGGAAACTTATGCCAAAGCACTTCTGGAAGCCCCCAATGAACCAAAGGAAGAAGTATTTGGTAGTGCTGAGACCATAGAAAGTCAAATTCAATCTAAGAAGAGAGTGAAAAAGGTTGAGGCATTTGTCAGAAAAGGATCCAGATAAGCAAAAGCCATAAAGGAAGATGTATTAAAGAAAATCGGCATAACTGAAGATGAGTTGGCAACCCAACAACCTGAAACTCATCTATCACCGGTAGGTACTTCCTGAGAAGGAGATATGCCAGCAACTTTTAAAAGAGTTGTTAGGAAAAGAGACCCCTCATCGGTAACCACTCCTTCACCTAGAAGGACAAGACAGAAGCAACAAGCTGTGAGATCTCCAGTCAGAAAGGTCACACCTAAGAAGAAGCTGACACCCAAAAGGAAGAAAAAGACAAACACTGACTTGGCCCCTCTTGATATATTACTAAATGAGATCATAGAGGAAGGTAAATTGAAAAACATCGGGAAAATCTATGACACCCTATCAGATGATGAGAAAGGACAACTTGAGGAGAGTGTTATATTACACATGGACATGTATAAAAAGTTTTTGTTACAAGTCTTAAATGAAATTCCTGATGAACTATATAAAAGACTTGAGGCCAGAAGGCAAGGAATAATTGAATTAGATAAGAAAATTAAAATATAAAAAATACTTGCAGTATAACCAGTTAACTCACCTAAGGAAATTGATGATCTGATAGCTCAGGCCAACCGGACAGTTTTTTCCACTGCACACCAGCAAATTTCATTGATGGCAAGTAGAGTTATAGAGGTTTTAGAGGTAACAAAAAATGGTTGGGATATATTCTTGGTTGAAAAAGAAAAACAAGAAGAATATAGGAATCCTAAGCCCATTCTGGTATATCAGAAGGACAAAGGGAAAGGTAAAGTTGGTGGACCACCAAGTATTAAGATTAGAGACAACTTACCCCCACCTCCTCTAAATACTCCACCGGTAAAAAAAACAACCACTGAAGATCAACCGACAGCTGAGAGTATGGATACAGAGGTTAATAATCCTAATCCTGAAGTCCTATATACTGTGAATGTTGATACTCAGAAGATCAACATAGTGGTAGATGAGGATACTACAGATAAATCAAGTATATCCAAAGAGCCTCCGGTAACAGGAAACACAGAGCAACTGGTAGCAGATACAGAGAAAAAGATGGAATCTGAAACACAAACAGAGCAACCAACAGAGCTAAAGGCTCCAAAACAGATGCCACCGGTAAGATATGATGTAGGAAAACCAATGCTTAAAGAGATGGAGACACAAATAGACCTACCAAAGGTCAATACTAGCATGGTCACTTCCACCAGCACTCAGTTTGTTGGGTCACCATCAAATGTGACCGAGGTATTACTTGAATCTATCAAGAAAATAACTGATTATAGCTCACAAGCTTATAAAGCAATGATGATTCAATTCCATTTTTGAAATCAATAGCTCCTAATTGTAATATAAACAATAAAGATTCTTTAGGCCAGTTGGATACACTTTGTAAATATATTTCTGGAAATTTTGAGCAAACAAAGGTAGAAACTATAAAGGAAATTGTAGAAAAGGAGAAACAAAAATTCTTTGAGAAAGGAATAAAGAAGTGTCACAGGGAATTTGACACACTTCTACTGGAACTGTGCAATTTATTGAAAGAGTACAAAACTCTATACAAAGACACCTGTAAGACAAACTTTTTGACCATAGATGTAGACAAAAAGATGAGCAAGGTATAGGAAGAGATCAATAAACTTGCAAATAATTTTGTTAACTCACCTGATACATTATCAGTTTTTGAGGAAAAGATAACAAATTTTGAGGAAGAAGTACTCAAATTGGAAAGAGAGAAAGAGAAAATAATAAACAAGGAAAAACTCTTGAGATCTAAACTAAGTCCAAGATTGGACTATTTAGCATCTCTGTGGAAGGAAATCTCAGAGGCACTAACACAGGGAAGCAAAACACCGACATAGCACTTACAGTATCTCACCGGTACAGTAAACAGAACTGAGACAACAATAAAAGATAGTAAGAAGTTTATGGATGGCATAAACTTAATTTTGGGAGATCTTCTTCAGATGATAACTACCCAACTACAAGGTTGAGGTTATGGATTGGTACAACTACAAACTCTACTAACCTTTGTCATTGATGCCAAAGGGGGAGTAGTAGGATGAGAAAATTCAAAAACACAGGGATCATATGCTCAGGGGGAGTTCTCACATTTTTGGTAACATTTTTGGTCTACACATTTTTGGATATCTTTTTGAAATTTCTCATGAGTGTTGCCATCAATGCCAAAGGGGGAGATTGTTGTCATATGGACACTCCAATGAGACATTGTATGTGATTGAAGGTTTTGTCATTGATGGCAACCTTGCAATCCTATGGCACCGGCAAAAGCATTACACAGGCAACCTTGCAATCCTATGGCACTGACAAGACATTATATCGGCAAAGCATTATTAAAACAAGATAGTGCACCAGCATCAGCAAGATCAATCTACACCAGCACCGGCACAGAAGATGTGCACCGACATAGAAGAAAAGATGTATACTGACATAGAGGCCGATAGGATTTTTGATATGTAATATCTTGTTTATTATTGTAAGCCGACTTGGCAAATTGTAAAATGACTCTTGTATATAAAAGAGATCATTGTAGTCATTTGTAGGATATGGATAGGAAGCATAAAGAAAATTATAAGGTAGACCTAATGTGCAAATTGTAGGTCAAGGGTATATGTAAAGAATAGAGCAAGAACCGGTACTAAATCTGGCATTGAAGATGCTATTGTAAAGCAGTACAGATCATTGGATTTGCATAATCCTCATTGTAAGTTAGTGTGACTTCTTATTGAGCCGTGTGCTCTAGGCAGTTGGCCTTCCTATATGTGCAGGCCCCTATTGTAAGTAATATTCTCTTATTGGCCAGTAAGTGAATATTGTGGGTCACAAATCCCACCGAGGTTTTTCCCACACCGGGTTTCCTCGTTAAACATCTTGTGTTATGGTGTTCTTTTCATGTGGATGTTTTTTATTCTATTATTTACATTAATTCTTGCATACTGGTATACTGTTACTTTATGTTCTGCAAGTTCTATTTTAAGAAAATCTCATTACCGGTCAGATACTGATTCACCCCCCCCTCTCAGTATCTGTGGGAACCCTAACAGCCCCATCTCTATTTTGCTAGTATAGATCGCCCTGAATAAGGACATACTTTTGTGATTTTAGTCTCAATGTCCTTCTTTGGTTGTGAGTCATTCCTTCTGAATATGTTGCATCCCCTAAAAAATGTACTATCTTTGAGTACAAGGGTTGTGTCTCAATACTTGTGACCAGGATATTCTTAATTTCAACATTATTTACCTCAACATCAAGAAGGTTTGATTCAACCATCAGCTTAGCAAGACCTAAACCTCTTACCAATTTAGTAATTTTAATCTCTAAATCAAACTCTTGAATTCTGGTTATCCATCTGCACCTTTTACCAGTGACCTCAATTTGAGATAGAATGTCCTTGACAACTGCATGTGGGACATAAGGAGTTACTTGTGCATTCACAAGATATGGCCTAAAAGCTTTTATAGCCTTAACAAAAGCATATGCTTATTTCTCCATGATTTCATATTTTAGTTGTGCAGCTTGTAGAGATTTACTATAAAAGGCTATAGGTTGTTCATGTCCTTCATTATCCTTTTGTAGAAGAACTGCAACCACTATATGATAACAAGCAAAAGAAAACAAAGAAAGGGCTTACTGTAATCAGGGGACTTCAACACTGGTGCCTCCTGGATAACCCTTTTAATTTCACCAAAAGCCTTTGAAGCTTCTTCATCCCAGTAGAACTTTGTATCTTTCTTAAGCAATCTAACAATGGGCTTAACTATCTCTGTAAAATTGGCAATGAACCTTCTAACAAAATTTACCATGCCCAAGAAAGACTAGATACCTTTGACACTTTTTGGCTCAGGTACATTGTTTATAGCTTCAATTCTTTCAGGGTCTATTCTAACCCCTTCCTTGGAAACAATATTCCCAAGCAACTTTCCTTTAGCGACAACAAAATGACACATTTTTAGATTTAAGGAGACACCAAGTTCTAGAGCTTTATTGAATTTTTTTTCCAAGTGCCCATAGTGGTCATCCGCCCTTTTGGAGAAACATGTTAAGTCGTCTTGGTCCACAACCATGATAATGTTAATGAATTCCTTGAAAGCTATATCCATTTCTCTTTGGAAAGTAGCTCCAACATTTTTTAAACTGAAAGGCATTCTTACATATACATATGTTCCCCAAGGGGTGGTAAAAGCAATCTTGAACTGTTTAGATTCCTTCACTAACACCTGGTTATATCCTGAGAACCCATCCATCATAGACAACAGGTCACAGCCAGTTACTCTCTGCAACATTGCTTCCATATTAGGAGAAGAATAATTATCTTTTAAAGAAGCAACATTTAAGTTCCTAAAATCAACACAGAGCCTTATGTCCCCATTCTTCTTTCTTACTGGGACCAAATTAGACACCCATGATGAATGCCTTATAGGCTTAATGATCCCCCTTCCCTCAACTTGGTTAACTCTTGTTGCATTTTAATTTCCAAAAGGGGGTTAATAGGTCTTTGTTTCTGTCGAAAAGGCTTAGCATCTGAAAGCAAAGGGACTTCATGTTGAAAAAGATCTTGCCTGTACGCCTTCAAGTCCTCATAAGACCAAGCAAAAACATGCTTATATTTCTTCAATAAATTAATAAGGTTAATTCTGATGTGAGGAGACAATTTATTTCCAATGTAGACCAACTTAGGGGATGATTCTATCCCCAAGTTCACTTCCTCCAATTCATCTAATTTGGTGGTGGACTGCAAGTGCTAATGACTATCACTATGACTGAACATACCTTCCAATTCTACTAATCCTTTGGGTATTTCATTAGTTTCCAACTGAACCATGTCATTTCCAAACACCGTTTCTCTATCTTCCACCACTTCTACCAATGCATTGCAATCAATTTTTTGTCCATCATAGTCACCAATGCATTGTATGAATCTAAGAATGTCTTCATCATGCACAAACACTTGCCAATTGTATACATTATCAGGAATAGCAGGCCTAGCTTTTATCTCAACTGTTGATACACCGGTTAGTGTTACATCATCATTCTTTAATGCAACATTTGCTAAGAAATCGGCCATGATGTTCTTTGATCTTTCTATCCAATTAATAGAGAAAGCACAAAAATGTTCAATCACATCCCAAACAACATGTTTATACCTTTTTAGATGATCATTCTTAGATGCATACTTAGACCTTACCTGAGAGACAACCAACTCTGAATCCCCAAACACTCTTAACAACTGAATTCCATGCCTTTTAGCAATTTCAAGCCCCAATAACAAGGCTTCATATGTTAGGATTCCCACAGATACTGAGAGGGGGGGGGGGGGGTGAATCAGTATCTAACCGGTAATAAGATTTTTTTAACTTAAAACACGTAGAGCATATTAATACTATATACCGGTAAGCAAAAAGTAATGCAATAAATAGAGACAAAAGCAACCACATGAAAAACACACCATAACACAATAGTTTAATGAGGAAACCCAGTGTGGGAAAAACCTCGGTAGGATTTGTGACCCACAATATTCACTTACTGGCGAATAAGAGAATATTACTGCTACAAGAGGGGCCTGCACATGCAGGAAGGCCAAGTGCCTAGAGCTCATTGCTCAATTACAAAATGGAAAGTCTCACTAACTTACAAAATGGATTATATAAATCCAGTGTCTTGTACTACTTCAAAATAGCATCTATAATGCCAGATCCAGTACCAGTTTCTACTCTGCTTCTTACATAAACCCTTAACCTATAATTCACATAATAGGTCTGTCTTATTTCTCCTAATTACATTCCTCCATATTACAAAAAATGTTGTACAATGATCTCTCTTATATAAGAGTCATTTTACAACTTGCCAAGTCGGCTTACAATGATTTTACAATAATAAACAAAATATATTATCAACAAAATTCATGTAAGTTTCTGTGCTGATATGCTTGCTTTTACTGTCGGTGTCGATGGTCTATGTGTGGGTGTAGAATCTAACTTTGCTAGTGCTGGTGGATTGCCTTGCCGGTGTCATAGGATTGTAAGGTTTCCATCAATGACAAAACCTTCAATCACCTACAATGTCTCATTGGAGTGTGCATTTGCCAACAATCTCCCCCTTTGGCATTGATGGCAACACTCATGAGAAAAATTCAGAAGTGTATCCAAAAATTGAAGTCCAAAAATTGTTACCAAAAATGTGTGCTCCCCCTAAGCAGATGATCCCTAAGTTATGGATATTTTTCTCATACCACTACTCCCCCTTTGGCATCAATGACAAAGGTTGTCAAAGTGTTAATAGAGTATGGTTTCCTGTCTCAACCTTGTAACTGATTGGTTACAATTTGAAAAATTTCTGCCAAAACCAAATTCAAGTTCTCAATGAACTTTTTACTATCTTTTATTGCAGCCTCAGTCCTCTGAACTATACCGATGAGGTGTAACATTTTCTCTACAGGTGTTTTCTTTCCTTGTACTAATGCATCAAATATTTCTTTCCTTAAACATGCGAGGTAGTCCAACTGTGGACTTAATATCCATTTCAGATCCTTAGCCTTACTTTTTATTTTGTCCTTTTCTCTTTCTAGCTTTAGTAACTCTTCCTCAAAACCTGTTATCTTTTGCTCAAAAATTGATAATGAATCAGATCAATTAATAAAATTGTCAGCTAGCTTATTAATTTCCTCCTGTATCTTGCTCATTTTCTTGTCTATGTCAACTGTCAAAAAGTTTATCTTACAAGTGTCTCTATACAAAGTTTTGAACTCCTTAAGTATGTTGCACAGTTCTGGTAGAAGTGTGTCAAACTGCCTTGTACACTTCTTTATTTGTTCCTCAAAGAATTTCTATTTTTCTTTTTCTAACCTCTCTTTGAATGCTTCTTCCTTTATTTGCTCAATTGCCACTATGTTGTCAGTAATATACTTAGACAAAGTGTCAAGTTGACTCAAAGAATCCTTATTATCTACATTGCATTTTGGAGCTATCATCTTCAAAATTGAAATTGTGTCATCTATAGCTTTATATGCCTGTGAACTACAATCTGTTATTTTCTTTATAGAATCTAAAAGAACTTTAGTTACAATTGTTAATTTAAATACTGTAGTTGAAGAGTCAACACTCTGAATTCCACCAGTGGGAGCAATATCCTTGCTTGCAGTGACCTCTAGTAGGTCAATCTATGTTTCCATTTCTGGAGCTTGTTGCTCTGCTTGTTGCTCTATTTATTGTTTTGCTTGTTGTTCTGTGTTCCCATCTATCAGTTTACCTTTAGTGTTATCTATGTTATCAGTTACCGGTTGTTCACTAGCCTTATCTGTCTTATCGATTGTGTCCTTATCTACCATAATTTTGACCTTCTGAGTATCAACATCTACTATATATAGTACCTCAGAATTAGGATTTGTATCCTCTTGTGATACATCCATACTCTCATCAGCCGGTTGATCTCCAGTTGTTGTTATTGGTGGAGTAACCAGAGGTGGTGGGGATAAATTATCTCTTATTTTGATGCTTGGAGGACCACGAACCTTTCCTTTACCCTTATCCTTGTCTTTCTGATATACCTTGATTGGTTTAGGGTTTCTATACTCTTCCTATTTTTCCTTCTCAATGGGGAATATATCCCATTCATTTTCATTTTCTTCGGAAACCTCATTTACTCTTCCAACCATTAGTGCAATATGCCATTGTGCAGTAGAGAATATTGACTAGTTAGCCTTTGCAATTAGATCATCTATTTATTTTGGAGAGTTAACTGGGTAGACAACAAGTAATTTTTCAATTTTTATTTTCTTGTCAAGCTCTACAATAGATTATCTTCTTGATTCTAGTCTCTTGAATAGTTCATCTACAACTTGCATCAAGAAATTTTTGTAGATGTCCAAGTGTAAAATAACAATGTTTTCAATGTTTTCTTTATCATCAACTGATAGTGAGTCATATAGTTTGTTGATGTTTTTTAAGTTTTCCTTCTTCTGTAATTTCATCCAATAGTCTGTCAATCAGAGTAATATTTTGTCGAGTCCTTTTCTTTGGTGTCAACTTTCTTGTTCTTAGGAGTAGTCTTCTTGATCGGGGGCCTCACTGCATGTTGTTTTTGCTTGGTTCTTCTAGGTGAAGGTGTGGATATCGGTGAAGGTTCCCTTTTCCTTACAACTCTTTTAAATGTTGTTGGCATGTCACTCTCTGAAGAAGTTGCTACTGGTGAAAGGTGAGTTTCTTGTTGTTGTGCCTATAACTCATCTTCAGTGATACTGGTTTGTTTAGTACATCTTCTTTGATAGCCTTAGCCTGCCTTGAACCTCTCCTCATTGTTGCTTCTACTTTCTTCACTCTTTTCTTGGATTGAATTTGTTTTTCAATGGTTTCAACACTACCAAATACCTCTTCCTTAGGTTCATTTGGTGCTTCCAGAAGGGCTTTTGCATATGTTTCAATGATGTGATCATCTATCTCATAACCCATTTCAGTAACCCAAATTGTTTTTGGGATAACTGCTTCCATCCAAATCTCATCCTTCTTAATCACAAAGCATATATCATCCTTATATTTATTTACAATTCCTTGTGATAATCTTACTCTAGTATTCATTCTGGCCTTTAATGCTTGAAAATATTCATTAATATTCTTTTCTCTGTTTTCACCCATGTTGTTCAATAAGTCAGATAACTATTTGCCTACTGGTATGTCAAATCCAAGGTTCCTATTACCTATACTAGGCACCTATTTGGGAATATGTGGCATTAAACATACAAGTAAATTGCCAAATCTGAATGTCCCTTTCTTATCCTTCTTGATCTTTCCCAGATTGTCAATAAGTTCACCCTTTAACCATTCACATACATCAGTTTTCACATTATCTTTAACCATATCATGAGCACTCTTTATGCATAAGCTGGAAACTAAGTTTAGTTTGTTTGCATGTGTTGTTTTGTAACCTAGAATCATACTAATGAATCTCACATTTATGTCAGTTACATCATTCACCCTTAAGGACCTTTTGTCGAATGTTGCACCTGTTAGGTTCATTACCAGGTCATTTGAGACCTTCTTTGTTTTGTTTGGTCTATTACTAGTGGAAGGTAACCCTGTTACAACTTTCACAACTTCCTTTGTAATTTTATGAACCAAATCTAGCCAAAAGAATGCACCATGTACCCTACTTAATACTATCCTAATAACTTCCTTAGGAAAATCCGGAATGCTAAGGATTTCAGTGAATCCTAGGGTTTCAATAATTTTGTGTTCAAGCTTCACATTACCGGAATCATCACATATGACAGTCTTGTACATGTTCTTGATTTCCTCATCACCTAATTCTTCTATATGGCAATGGATGTACATTCTAAGGTCTTCTGCAAAAACAACTCCTTTCAAAATTTGGGAAAATGCACCAACATTATCATCCTCTTTAGCTATCTCGGGAACTAGCTAAAATATGGCCCTAGGGCATTTGATTACTTCGACTACAGTAGGGTTTTCTATGAATTCAGGTACAAAAGAGGAGGCCATGATTATAAATACATTTTTCTGCTTTAGGAAAGATTGATTGCTAAAAATGCTTTGCATCTTTGCTCGAAATGCCTTAGCTCTGGAAATTTCGTGCTCTCCGAATGTTTGAATGCTTGGTGAAGTAAAATGGAGCCAAAAACACTAATTTATAATATTAGTTCACCAACTACCATATTTAATGCTTGCTGGTTAAGTACTTAACATATCTGCTGGTATAAAAGTGATTTCAACTTCTTACCATCAACCGAGGGAATAATAGCATATTTCTCATTTGATTGCAAAACCCTCAAAAAAAAATTCTTCAGTTGGATGAAGACTCTCCTGCTGGTGGAGTGCTACTTTGTTTTGCCAGTGGAATGTTGCTTGGTTCTACTAGTGGAGGAGTATTCCCAACACCATTTAGATCTGATTTCCTGATCCATTGTTTTGAGAATTCCTATTTTACTTCCTTGACCTTTTCTTTACCTTTCAAACTAGGACCTTTGTTGTCTACTGGTGAGGACTTGCTTCTAGAAAATTTAGCAATATGCCCAATTTTGTTAAATGCATAACAAGTCACATTATTTCTTTGAATAGCCTTTCCATAACCTATGCCGGTTTGTGTTCTCCATTGATTAGATAAATGTCCAAATCTTCCACAAATATAACATCTCACATTCATTTTGAAATTTTCAAAATTATGACCAACTTTCTTGCATTTTGAACATTGACCGGTGGGTGCATTGGTATTCTGATTTGCTCTAGATCTACATTGATTTTCTCTATGACCATATTTGTTATAGTTAAAGCATTTTCCATTGAATTTATAAGCAGTAGGTTGTCTTACCGGTTTGTTATGATCCTGTGTATTTGCAGTACCAGAGCTTTCTCCAACTTCAAAGCCAATTCCACAAGTGTCATCTTTAGGTTCTTGATTCTTCAACAAGCCACCAAGTTCTTCTGAGCTTTTCTTGAATTTCTCTTTATGCTGATTTGTAGTATCTAGTTCTCTTTCTAAGACTTCTTTCTGCCTCATCAGTTCATTTGAGTCATTTTGTGTGTGCATCAGATATATCTTCAACATATCATTTTCATAACTAAGTCTTGTGTTTTCATTTGCAATATCATTCAGTCTTCTAGTCAAGTTTTCTTCATTTTTCTTTCTATCTTCAATTTCTTTACAAAATCTCATAGTCATATCCTACATCTCATTCTTTGTTGTCATGTTTTCTTGCTTCAGCTTGTTTATCATATCATTAAGAGTTTCCTTTTCATCATTCTCATTTTGCATCTTTTCACAAAGTTCTCTTCTCTTGTTTCTTGAAATAGTAAGATTTTCTTGAAGTGCTTGAATAATATCCTGAGCTACTTTTAGGTCATCTTCAAGTTTGATATTTTTCAATTTTTCTCCATCATAGTCTGAGAGAGCTACTTCAAGTTGCTTCATCAAGTTGTTCATCTCTACCAGTGTCAAGATCTTCCTCAAGATGTTAGGCCTCTAAAAATAGAGGACCAAGCTCTGATACCAATTGTTAGGATTCCCACAGATACTGAGAGGGGGGGTGAATCAATATCTAACCAGTAATAAGATTTTCTTAACTTAAAACATGTAGAGCATATTAATACTGTGTATCGGTAAGTAAAAAGTAATGCAATAAACAGAGACAAAAGCAACCACATGAAAAACACACCATAACACAATATTTTAATGAGGAAACCCAGTGTGGGAAAAACCTCGGTGAGATTTGTGACCCACAATATTCACTTACTGGCCAATAAGAGAATATTACTACTACAAGACGGGCCTGCACATGCAGGAAGGCTAAGTGCCTAGAGCTCACTGCTCAATTACAAAATGGGAAGTCTCACTGACTTACAAAATGGATTATATAAATCCAGTGTCTTGTACTGCTTCAAAATAGCATCTATAATGCCAGATCCAGTACCGGTCTCTGCTCTGCTTCTTACATAAACCCTTAACCTATAATTCTCATAATAGGTCTACCTTATTTCACCTGATTACATTCCTCCATATTACACAAAATGTTGTACAATGATCTCTCTTATATAAGAGTCATTTTACAACTTGCCAAGTCAGCTTACAATGATTTTACAATAATAAACAAAATATATTATCAACAAAATTCCTGTCGGCTTCTATGCCAGTATGCTTGCTTTTACTACTGGTGTCGGTGGTCTATGTGTTGGTGTAGAATCTAACTTTGCTGGTGTCGATGGATTGCCTTGCTGGTGTCATAGGATTGTAAGTTTGCCATCAATGACAAAACCTTCAATCACCTACAATGTCTCATTGGAGTGTGCATTTGCCAACATCATATTCAGCAGTGTTATTTGTACACTAGAAGGCTAGCAAAAAAGAGTATTTGAAAGTTATACCTGATGGAGACACAAAAAAGAACTCCTACTCTAGATCCTTCTTTAGAACAAGCTCCATTAAAGTACATGTGCCATAAACCTTGTTGTTGAGATTCTAATTTAGTCACAATAGAATCAGTATTTTTTAATTGAGGTAAAATTGGTTGCATTCTAAAATTATCAAGATCTACATCAATCATGCAGTTTAATATACTAGGGTCTATTTTCTCAATTACCATAGGGGCACGTGGTTCTCTATACAATTTAACCTGGCTTCCATTTATTGGGATTGTAGCATATGATAGATCCAACTGAAAATTTCCACCTACTGTTGAAGCCCATTGTCTGGATAGTAGCATGCCATAATGAGGTTTTGTATCAGTTACTATGACATCCATCTCATATGTTGCTTTAGGAAACCCTGCTATTTTTACCTCCACATCTTTCATTGTACCTATTATAGGCACTTCTTTGTTATCCATAGCATAACACTTTCCATACACAATACTTACTGATAGTCCCAATTCCCTGGTGACACCATATGGCATCACATTTGCAGCAGCACCAGAATCTATCATGCAATTCTTAATCAGTCTATTATTCACCAACAAAGTTACATAGAAAGGATCAACCTGTGAAGGCTCTTGTGTAATAGTTGTTCCCACATATACTTCTGGAGTTTGCAACTCATGATCCTTTTCACCTTTAATTGCACCTGAAGGTAAAGTTGTAGTATTGTCAGATATTTTAGAAAATAAAGATAGAGCAACTTCTCTATGTTTTTTTATTTTCAGTAATTCTACTAATGGAAGTGTAACCTTCATCTGGGTCAGAGCTTGAGTCATATCAAAAGTGGAATTATTAATTAACTCAGTATTAATTTTAGCTTTCTTTGCCTTAGGCTGACTTTCCTTCTTCACTGTAGCAGTCCCTTTTATATCACCAGTAGCATTATTATCCACACTCTTGGCTACATCTTTAGATTGGTCATTGTTGGCTTGACCGTCTTGAGGCAAGGTGCCATTACTTGTTGTCTTCTTCTGAGATATTTCTTTTATGAACATTGAACCAGGTTCACCCTGATCTCCATCATTTTTACTACTTCTCAAGTTGTAATTATGCTTGGCTTTGGCTATGGCAGCCTTAGTAATATTTCTTACCTCTTCATCACTAGGTCTTTAGAGATGAACTTCTTCATCTTTAATGGTTACCACATTCAAAGTAGGATGCCAATCAAGTGTCAACTATCCTTGGTAACACTTATTATTATTTAGCACATCACACTCACTAGATTCAATTTGTGAGGACTCATCATCACTTTCCAAAACCATTTCAAACTTGTTAATATCAAGCTCAGCCTCTTTTCTCATAGATTCTTCAAGATCTTGAGTTACAACACACTGATGAGGAGAATGTGGTCCATCACAAGCTGTGCACCAGGGAGTATTTTCCATGTTATGAACATTTCCTCCTTTCAAAGGATCTGGGGTATCTTGGCTTTGAGTGTTTTTTGGCTTATCATTTTGAGGTTTGCCATCCTTCCAAGTAGTGTTGTAAGGCATGTCATGCAATCTAGGAAGTCTATCTTTCCAATTATAATGAGGTTTTTCATTTTTACTTACCTTAGTAGTAAGATCTTTCATGGTAGTCATTAACTTCTATATTTTGTCATCCTCCTTGGCAACTTTATTTGGTTGTTGTTTTGATTCTTGCCACAACCTTCCATCAGTTCTCCTTCCTACTTTTCTAGATGCTTTCCTATTACTCTCCACATTAATTGCAATCCTAAAAGAATCTCTCAGACTGTGTGGGTTTTTATCCCTCAAGATGTAAGCCATTTTTGAATCAAAAGCATTATAATAAGTGTTCAGACATATATTATCATTTAGCCTCATTACTTGGTAAAGCCTATGCATTGCTTTCTAAAATCTAGCATTGAAATCTATGACAATCTCATTATCAGACTTTCTAATATTATTGAACTCATTGAGCACAAAGCTCAATTTTTTTTTATCACCATATTATTCCTGGAAGCAATTCTTAAAATCCTCCCAAGAACCAATGATATCATAGGTAGACCTCTATGCCAATCCCTTGTATCATCTACCAAAGATTGTACAAATAGTATCATGATGATATATTCATCTATAATTTCATAATCATTTATCAGGTCACCAAATGATTTTAGATGCTCTTTTGCACTGATTGCATTATTACCAGCAAATTTATGAAGCATATCTCTTAGTTCAGTAGGAACATGGTTAGGATACCTTGGGATTCCATCAAAAAATAATTTTCTATATAATTATAAGTTAATGTGTCTTCTCTAGAACTGATTAGCATTAGAGTTCTTACCCATATTCATTCTCACATTGGAACAATGAATCAGAGGGATTTGGCTACCTGGACTAGTAATAGGGACTTGATTAGTTAGAGGAATGCTTACAAATAAAGTTGACTGAATCTTTACTGGAGGGAGTGAAACAGGCTGAGGTAGAGGTTTACTTAAGTCTATTGAAGGAAACATTTTAGAAGGAGCCTTTAGATAATTTATTTTCTATTTAACCTCTTGATTGGTTGCTTCTAATTTAGCTTTCTCTAATTCTCTTTTCAGGTCTTCTTTTTCCTTTCTCATTCTTTCTATTTCTTTCTCATGTGCAGACAGCATGTGAGAAACTTCTACTGTAGTTTTAGACCCAGACCCATCTTCCATACATTTCTTTTTTCCTTTGTCAACAACATTCTTAATAGGTTGTGGGTCACTAAGGACCTCCCTACTTGGTTGTACAACAGATTTATATTCAGGGTTAATTTTGGCAACTAGATTTTCTCTGATGACTGGTCCTTGATCCTCACTCTTAGCTTCTTCTCGGGTGAATAATTCAAGATCAACAATCTGTCTTAAAAGCCTATCCCTCTCAATCAACTTAGCTTTCACTTACTTTTCTTTATTTGCTTCCTTTTGTGCCCTTAGGGAGATTACGTGATGGACTCTTTTATTGAGGGCTTCAATTTCTTGGGACACCTTATCTTCATCAGGGAACATTTCTTCAGAATTTGACACATTGACTTGGTCGATATCAATTAAATTAATATTTCCATCTACTATCCTAGGTACACAATCCATCCTCATATTAGAGCTATTCCTATCCTTCCTTGAGATACTAGTGTGAGAAAACTTTTGGTTCAAAACTGGGACATCCTCAACATTACTAAACAAACCAGAATGGAAACCCAAAATGTCTTGCTTAGATTCACGGGAAGAAGAATTTGAATTTGCATATATGGGTCTATCAGATAACTTACCTGTATGAATGCTCTTTTGTACCCATGCTGCACTAGATGGCTCATGTGCAACTAAGCTTTTCTGGCCTCTCCGTGTCTATTCAGGTAATCCCTCTTGCAATGTCTCTTGAGGATGCTTCCTCATAAATGACCTAGTGTTTCTTCCTCTCTGCATTATACTCATTTCTCTTAAAAGAATTATACTTATTCAACAACACTGGTTATACTTGTAGGAGTCGCCACCCACAAGAAATATGGGAAAATAAGAAAACAAGTTTTGACAAATCACTTACACAGATTTAGATAATAGGAAGATTCACAAAGAGAGAGAGATGACACAAATGAAAGATAACACAATCTACCACAAACACACAGAGATTCAAACAAACTTCTGAGTTAATACAAGCACCAATCTGTAGCATAGATACACACTATGACTCTCCCCAGTAGAGTCACCATTTTTGTTAGTCTCAAATTCTGATTCTCTCCTTTCCTCCCTGTAAGGATATTTGATAACTCTGTTTGCATATGAAGAGGGCACCAAGAAAATAGAATTCTAGAATAACATATAACAAGGTTCTCAACAAAACCTTCTACACTTCAAACTTATCCAAATCTCAGGTGGGTATACCCCTTGTGAAAAATTTCACACTTTTAAATTGAGATCCACAGTAAACCAATGCTAAAAACCTATGGATTTCATCACCTCAATGGAACTGAAACATTAAAAGACTTGTGTTCATTTTCAGTATTGATCCTCAAGAAAAATAGAAAGAATTCCATAACAAGTATCAATACCTTATCTAGGCCATAGAGTCACCTAAATCAAGCAAAATTTTTCAAAACTAAACATTCTCATACATTTCATCATCTCGGCTTTCATGAACCCCATACATGCCTAACATATACATAGGTCCTATCCAATTTAACTAAAATAGTTCATCAGATTCAAAGCAGCAAACAGTTGATCTACTGACAAAAATATTTCATGCACATTTAATCCCTCTCCTAAAGAGAAAAGCCCGAAATATGTCTATAAGATTGCCTTACAATCCACGCTCATTTGAACAACCCTAAATTATCCAAATGAAACCAACAAACTAATGAATGCACACCAGAAGACAAAGAAGATTTAGGCTGAAAACTTCGATCTGTATATTCAGATTCATTCTGAAAATGTTACATAATTCATAGTAATCTCTGAGAGAACTAGAAAAAACCTAGATATATTTCAATAGAGTTTCTTTACAAATTCTCGTGATCCTCTTTTCTTAAGTCCTGGTATCCATTTATAACAATATGGATGCATACAAGCTTCAGACATTCCTAAAAATAGTTTGTTACAACCACAATTTCTTTTAACAAGAAGCTATAGATGACTTTCAATCCCAATGGCCTTTTAAGTTTGTTGCTCCACTGTAGCATCTTCTAACTGTTCTGGGACTTCCTCTTCTTGCACCACATACTTTTTGGTCCACTCTTGGTACAGGTCATCAGCAGGCCATGAGAAGTTAACAATATTTTCTTTCAACTTAACTAACCTTTTTCAAGAATTTCTCTTTCTTAACCTCTGATTCAAAGAAACTGTAATGTGATTTTATCTTTTCTATTTCCTCAACTATCTTGACAAATAGAGATGTGTCATCTATATTGATGATTTTATTCACCCTTAGAGACAAGTTAGCTCCTAACTCATCAAGCCATACTTGTTTGTCCTTCAACTGATCTGGACTAACAAAACCCCTAGGAAACAGTTCAAATTTATGCTCAGTATATTCCTTCCTATACAAATTGGCTTTTCTCTCTACACCAGCTCTTCCTTCTGATAGCTTGGTCATTCTTTTTGCTAGCTCACTTATGGATTTAATAGTGGCATCAGATCTTGCCTCATCATAAGATGCACACATAAGTTCTAAATCCACTTCCCCAGGCATCCACTTCTCTAAAATTGGCTCCAAAGTAGCCTTGTCTTCATTCAACTCACTCAAAATCTCCAAAATTCTCTTCATGTTAGTGTGCACAATGGGGGCTTCTACTATATCAACAAAAATCAAATTTGTGGCCTTTATCTTTTCTTCATATTTATTAACAAACAGGGCTTGAGCCTATTTTAATTTTTCCAATTCATGTTGAATAGTCTCAGCTGGCTGAAAACCAGAGGTCATGGGAGAAGAGGGAAATTCAAGAATAGGACTAGTGGGTGGAGGTCTTGTTGGAGAAGATGCAATCATTAGAGTAGAGGATTCACCTCCTTGGTGTTGTCCTGCCAATTAACTCTATAGTCTATAAATAATAATATCCTTGTTGGTTACCTCCTTTTTGGCTTCATTATAAGCCTTTAGAATTGTTTCTAGTTTCACTTGGAGATCAACTCTCTCCGTTGCTTCTTTCTCAGCCACTGCCATACTGAACTTTCAAGTTTCTAAAACTATGCTGGTAGCTTCCACCACCCCTGTATCTTGGACTCTCTTCACTATCATACCTCCTAGGAAACTGGATTCTGAGGGGTCCTTCCTTCTTCTACAAGGACCACATGACCAAAACAACATTATCCTTTTTGAATGTCACTCCTTCCATAGGCTTGGTTTCTTTTCTGATTACTTCAAGTACCAAAGCATCTGCTATATCCCATTTAGGGAGGATTAGAACACTATCCTTTGACACCATTTCCCTTTCTTGCTTCAGGAGTGATGGCTTTAAATTCTGCCATCATTTCTTGTTTCACCTCCTCTTCTACTGAAGTTGCATCTTTGTGAGGTTGCTCACTCTTCCTCTTTTCACACCTTGCCTTGAATTGCTCTATGTTTGGCTTCCAAACAAATTGCATGAAGGCCCATGTTGTGACAAAATTACTATCAGCCAGGAACTCCTCACTGGCTTGCTTGACAGCAAGGTCTAACTCTTTGCCTTTGAACTCATCTACAGTTAAGTTCATCTCAGCACTCGGTGGCTCTTCTAGCATCCCTTCTTGTATTTCCTTATATGTGTAGGCAATCTCCCTGAGACTCCCTAACTGCAACAATTGTTCAGCCAATGCCTGTTCATCTCCTATATGGATAGGGGATTGGGATAGAGAATACAAAGGTTCACCTATTTGCATTTCTTTCCCCACCCTTTGCCTCTTAGGGGAGTATTGGATGTCAATGACATCTTCTATTGCTCTCTTCCCTCTTGAAGTAGAGGGCTCACCTGTTACTGGCATCAACATACTATATTTTGGCTTCTTATACATTACATAATTACCTGGAGGGATGGCCTTTGTAAAGGCAACCTTAGCACCAACCTAGCCTTGTCAGGATTATCTCTAATTATAGCTTCCCTCTTTTCCTTCAAAGTTTGCATTAGGTCTTCAAAATAAAGAATTAAGAATTTAATCTTTTCCTCAAAGGGATTAAAGCTATAAAGAGGGTCATAACTACTATCAAATTGATGAATAAAATCAAAAGCCCTTTTGTATGCCACCCACTTTTCTTTCCTCAATTCATGCTCATCCAAATTGAATTCATTTCTAATCAGATCCTTAGGGAAATGGAATTGGTGTGGCCTACCTTTACATACTTCTCTCTTCTTGAACATGCCATTGAAAATATCCTCAGGGTTAGTAAACCTGGATACTACAGTAGACAACCTATATGGTTGAAAGAAGTCATCAAAGTATTTCCAGCCACCCTTGGTGATTACAAATTGATGAGCCATGGTGAAAGTTGGGAAAATGGTCCCTTTTCCTTTATTTGATAGCTCTACCTCTTGCACACCCCCAATTTGCCTTAGGACCTCTGCAATTCCTATATTCAATGGGACTTGATAGGGCAATAAATATGGAGTGCCTCTAAAACCATAAACTTTGAAAACTGTAGAAATAGGGTATAAGTATATGTCACCCCAATTGTGCACAATCTTGATACCTTCAGCAAATTCGTTAGGCCTAAGGAATTCTAAAAGAGCTTTGGGGATCCTAGGGTTCTCTAAGCATAAGAGAATCCTAATCTTAGATGCAAATCATCTGTCAAACTTTAGCTAGCTGGCATCCTCTCTATCCCAGGACAAAATGATGCTCCATAATTGTACAGGCATCTCTTCACCATCCTTTTCCTTAACTAGATCTATTTCACTAGCAAAGTAATCAACACCTTTAAATAAAAACATATGCATGAGAAGGGAGTACCATCCAAAAGGTCTGTCTACCTTACCAGTTTTTATCCCTATCAATCCTACATTGATTGCATCAGTGAGATAAGGTGCATAATCAAATGTTATTGCCAGAGAGGGGTTTGGAATTTGTGCTATCATTAGCATATAATGGGTTGGTATAGTTTTTTCAACATCTTCCCCAAAGATTTGACAAAGTGACCAATACATTCCTTTAGCCCTTAGGGTAAACAAATTCAAAGAAAAGGGTTCCATGGTACTAGGGCCTACAACAGTTAGTCCTCCTATTTTGACAAAAAACTCCTTCAAAGGACCACTCCTAAGGTGATCTCTCTGCATATTGTCGACTTGGGCCAATGTTTCAAAATTGATAGGCTCTAAGAAATTTGATACCTCACTGAGCTTAAACACCTTCCTTAATTCATCATCATTGATTTCAATTAAGGCTCTTCCATTCAAATTCCTGATACAGTTAGCCACAAGGTCATAATTGTGTGCAATTTGGGTTAACAAGTACATCCATGAAAACCCCAGGGACTATGAGCTTTCCCACATCTAATTCCCATACACTATTCATCAGAGTGGAGGCATATCTTTGACTAAAACCCACCTTAAAAAGTCCTAGACCTGATATCTATATCTGTGGATCCCTCAACTAGTTGCCTTTGTCATACAAACTATCTCCAATTCTTAGATGGGGGGCTTTAGGTACCAATTCTTTAATTTTGTAAGCGACATTTGTGGACATGGTCAGTTGTTCCAAGAAATCAATACATATGTATCTATCCTGATAATTCACCTTCCCTGTAAAATCCCTTCTTGGTGCCATCCCGGAATCACAGTTATACTAAATAAAATTTTGAATAACCTCTGAGAAAATGAACATGCAATGATCCCAATTCAAGTAGTAACAATCAAGCAACATGCAAAAACTCACTGGTTGTTTGAAGAAATTTTCTTTGTGAAGCTTAATATGGCAACAAAGCAATGAATTGAAGCATTTAAAATAGCATGCTTCAGCAATCAACTCAAAATTGAATTCGCAGCTGGATTCAAAAAATGGCTCCAACGGATCATAACATTCTCCAAGTGTTTCACCTTTCACTACTTCGTGAAGCTTAAAATCCTCCCACCTTTTCATTGCGAAGCAATGCTATCCTTTGGATCCCACACGTCTTTTACCTTACCTAGGTCAAGCTGCTTAAAACTGGGCCCTACCTTCCTTTCGCTGTTTTGTGGAGCATAAACCTTACACATCTCTTCCACATGAAACAACGCCTACCGTTAGATCTTCCACCATCTGCTCGACCTTTACTCTACACGGTGACTACTTAACTTTTCACTAATCACATGGAAGTTATTACCGCTAATGGTTTTCGCTGCTTCGTGAAGGTTAATCACCTTGCATCTTCGGGCTACGAAACAATGCTCATCATTGGATTACCTTTGAGACACGTGGTCTTTAAAACCCTTTAACCTTCAAAGTGGGCCCTCTGCATGGAGTCCACATACCCTTTTATTTCCAGCAGATAACTTTGACATGTCAGCCACCCATTCGTTCAAAAACTCTATCGGACTCCACATTTTAACGACCACGTGTTTAATTTTGGCCATGGATTTCATCACCATCATCATTCAATCAAAGTGGGCCATCCACGATCTACTTGGATCCATGTATCATACCGACAAATCATCATTTGCCCTAGCTGGACATCCAGTTGTTCTGCCACATCATCTGTCATGCAACTGCCACTTCATTTTGCTACTTCGTGAAAGGTAAATCCTGCATTGCTTTTGGCTGCAAACCAATGCGGGCCGTTAGATCTTGAGCTAGATGCTCAACTTTTAATTTCATTCTTTAACCTAGCCGCCCAGGTCCACTATTTCTTTCGCTATTTGGCAGACTTTAAACCTTTGGCAGCTTTTCTTCATGAACCAACACGAACCATTAGATCAACTGGGAGATGCACCTTCTTTAATTGCCATGTTACCCTTAAGTTGGGCCCATTACCTTTTCATAACTTCGCGAAAGGTAAACCTCACACATCTTTCCTTCATGAATTCACACAAACCACCCGATCAACCTTGAGTTGATCGGTCTTTAATTGCAGGGTCCACTTAACTTTTGGGTCCTGCCAGCTTTTCGCCATTTCACGAAGCATAAAACCTCGATAGCTTTTCCTCGTGAATCAACGTGAACTATTAGATCCTCCTAAAGGTGATCATTTGTTATCTTCTTTTTGACCACATTACCTAGGCCCGCCACCTTTTCGCTACTTCACGAAAGGTAAGCCTCAGGCTACTTTAGGCTGTGAATCCATGCGCACCACCAGATTGGCTTTGAACTTGCATGGTTTTTATGGTGCCCATCAAAGAACTCAAAACTTAGGAAAAGGGCACAAATCATTAAAAATTAACAGAGACCCACCTAAGGAAAGTTGTAAGGGGGGGGGGGGCTTCATGATAGACCTACCCTTTTGGTTAAGTGGAAAAAGGTAAAACAAAAATAGAATGCGAGGGCTTTCAGAACATAAGAAGGGTTAAATTTCAAAAACCCTAAACCCCTTTTTGACCCAAAAACTCAGAAGCAACATGAAATGCTAAGCACAACTTTGTAGACCTTAGCCAACTGTGGAATAAAATCACCCAAGCTCAAAACAATGATAACCTTGGATTGTCCATGCTCTGCAACTCTTCTATATGTTCTCTTCTTTTCCCACACTTTCTATGTCTTGTGGGTAGTATCATTTCCTTGTCTTCTACTGGTAGGGGGTCTTCTATGTTGTCTTCTCATATTCTTGCTTCTGATGAAGCTACCTTCTCCCATCTTCCCTTTTCCTTTGGGATCTGTATTGTTGCTCCTTCTTGCAGCACTGGTCTTCATCCTTGACTCCATGTCTTCACCGGTTGTGATTAGATCAACCTTCTTTCTTGGAGCATCTCTAACTATGAAGGTCTGATCCTTGCCATTTCTATTTGAGGAGATAAATTTAATATCTTTGTGGGAGGTCTCCTTTCTTATAGAGCACTCACTGGTACCACATCCTAATCCATCGCTATCCTTGGAATGCTTTTGCTTCTTCAACATTTTGTGCAAGGCATCACTGCTGCCATCAAATTGGATTCTTACCTTGAGCCCATCCTGACATTTATCAAGGTCTTTTTGGAGATTCTCCATGTCTCCTACTAGCTGCTGATATTCTTTATCCTTGGCCTCTAGTTCAGATGATGGATCATTACACCAACACATCTTGGTGTCTTCTTGTTGAGTATTTAACTTTGAGATACATTTCTCATATTCTTCAAGGCATCTTATCAATCGGTTTTGCTCTACAACTATTGCATTATTGAACAACTTGTATTCATTCCTCACTCTACTAAGTTCTTTGAGTGCACTTACAAGTTCCCCTTCAAGATCAACTTTTGCTTCTTCTTCTTCACCGTCACTATCACTACCAAACACATCTCATCGATAGGAGTGATCTACATGATCATTCTTAGATGTGTCTCTGTCATCTTCTAATTCCTGAGCCATGAAGAGGTGAGTTCCTTCTTCATCATTGTTGCGTCTGCTAAAATTTCTTCCTTCATCATCTATAGTTGCATTTCTCATCTTTTCTTCACAAACCTGTTCTGCTGTGGTAGGCTCATTTCCATAGGGCTTCTTCAATCCGTCACATAAGCTTTTTGTTGATCTACATTTGTCCATTTGTGAGGAGACATCATCTGATAACCCACAAAGTATAGCCTTCATTATTATATCATTACACCAGTTTCTTCTTTCTGCATCTAAATCAGTGGGAGGATTGAATTTACTAGGGAATCCATTTACTACTGACATCCATACGTCAAACCCAAGGGAGGATAGGTAGACTACCATCCTATGACTCCAAACATAAAAGTTTGAACCATCAAACACTAGAGTAGGGGGTGACACTAAACAAACCATTGTGTTCAAATACCAGAATCTACCCAAGCTGGAGAAAGCTTATCAACTGGGAACCTAGGCTTTGACACTAATTGTTAAACACTAGATGTCACTGAGAGGTGGGGGGTGAATCAGTGATTTCCAAATTTCTCCCTTTTCTATCCTATGCGTATATATCGGTTAACAGGTCTAACATAAAGCAAACATACCGGTTAGATGGGAGACTAACACAAATGCAACCACACATAAAAGGGACATCACATAACACCAGATGTAAGAGGAAAACTCAAGATGGGAAAAACCTTAGTGAGAAGTACTGCTGGAGTCTACTACTCCAATCTAGTCTCACAGTGAAACATTCAGTTACAAGATTTAGGGCACCAACCCAATGAGCACCAACCCCTGCACCAAGCTCCAACTCAGTGATCTACAATGTATATATTCAATTACAAAAGTAATAGCCTTGTTACAAAAGGAATTTTATAACTCTTATGCCAATCTCTCCATCGGTTCTCCTCTCTCCAATTATTTGTCGATTCTCTACTCATCTCTCAACTGCAACCCTATCTCCTGATGCAACTTACTCTCTATTGCACTTTCATTGGTTTAGTCTCTTCTTCTTCTTTGTTAGTTTTTCTCTCAGCAAATTCTACTCTTTGCCAGTTCTCCAACCTTTCTATCACATAACTACTGGTCACCACCGGTCTTCTTCACTACATTAGTTGTATGTTATCTAATTGTTGTTGATTCTCAACTTTCCTTCTCTGCAATCTTCTTTGCCTCTTCTCTAACAGTTCACCAGCAATGGTGTACTCCTCTGTCAGACTTATTTGCAAACTACCGGTTGCCTCACTATTGCCTGTTGAACTCTTTTCTATTCTCTCTCTCACACAGTCTCTCTTCTAATTCATGTTGAACACTTGACTAATTTATCCTCTCCTACAAAACAACCAACAACATCTTTGGCTTGCACTCTTATAGCCAAATTTTCCCACCTAAATGTGAGTTTGAACATTTGCACGCTAGGGTTTCTACCATGCATTGAATATGCATTCGATCTGATCTTTGATCATCATGACATATCATATCCAATCTGATATCATTTCCTTGATCAATGTTCAACAATAAATTAATGAGCATTGCCCATCTATTTACCTTGTGAACCATGTTTTCTCTCTTTTTCCATCTATAGCATGATTTTTGAACTTTTGTCTGATCGATCACATGCATGATGTGGTTTCCTTCATCCTCTTTGATCTCCAAGATCAGTCTTTTCTCGATCTCTGTTGTTTCCTTGATCTCGAGCCACAATCCTCTGCATTCATTCCTCAAGATTCATAGTCATCATAAATGTTGGACCACTCACCAACAACCTCATTGAGTCACCACACCGACTTGTGTATGCATGCCACTTCACCTCCACGTGGCCCTTTTGTCAACATCCACCTCAACTTAGTCTTCTATGTCGGTTTGGATAGTATCACCGACCAACCACACAACCAGGTTCATCTACTTGTTCATAGACCCTATCAGTTATACCCTAGCTGGTCTACCATCAACCTTGCACTTTGCTTCTCTTCTGGTGGAGCACCTAAACTAGTCAACACACATGCCAACCTACCTCATGCACATCTTCATAAGATGGGAGCCTTCTGCATCTACACTTTGTCAGTATTATTGGTGGACATACTTACCGGTAAACACCTTGATGACATCATGTCTTCATCCTTCACCAATCTCCATCTATCTACTTCTGCTCCAGCTTGCCTTCTTCATCAATAGATCGGTTCTTCTATTAACATGTTTGTCAAAGTGACAACCCTATCCTTCAATATTTGTACCAACAACTCAACATATCTATCCGGCTAATCCAGTGCATATCTCTGATCTCATGCACCTAAGGTAACTTAGAGTTTCACTAGTTGATCTCGTGTGAGCCTTCAAACACTTGCCTTTAACTCTTTTATCTTATCTCCAAGAACTATGATATATTCCATGTATAAAAGGAGATAATATCCACTTACCAGTGGGAGTGGATCCTTGTCATTTGCATCCTGCAATGCACCAATGTGGCTTCTCTATTTGAGCAGCATATCTTCAATCAGACACATGTGAATTCGTTGGGCACATTCACTATCAGTCATCTCTGCAAGTGGTGACTGCATCTTTATCCGATGGGAGTCTTATTGTTTGACATCCACACAGCATACCAGTGGCCTGCACATACTTCACCTCTGGTGTTGATGTGATATAGGTAACTTTATCCCTGTTTATCACAATCAACCAACCAACATCTTGCTCTCTTGTTGGTGACAACTATGCACTTCCAACATGTCACTTACTGGTATGTAGTCCATATCTTCAACACAAGTCAAACACTAACTTGTGTACCGGTGACTCCAATGTCCATTATTCTAGATGACACACTCTTCCTTACCGGTTACTTGCTAAGCTAGATGGAATCAATGACAACACTACTCATCAATATCCCTACCTGCTGACATCCTATACTAGTTGACATTAATGACAACATGATACTTAATTGATATATGCTTCAGTTTAGAGTATAGTACTGGATTCTTGGAAATATTAATAGCACTTGAATTATCACAATAAGTAACAGTAGGCTCATCATACATAACTCTAATGTCTTTTAGCATCTACTTCATCCAAACTACCTAGTTACAATTACTAGCAACAACAATGTATTCATCATCAAACTACCTAGAGATATAGAATCTTGTTTGTTGCTTGCCCATGAAACCAACTTCTTCCCCAAAAAGAAAGCTCCATCAGTAGTACTTTTCCAGTAATTTACATCACTTGCTAAATCAGTATTAGTATAGACACATATCATGAAATCATCATTCTTTGGATACCACAACCCATAATAAAAAATTCACTTCAAATATTTGAAAATCCTCTTAACAATAGTAACATGAGTTTGTTTAGGATCAGCTTGAAATCTAGCATAAATACATACAACATGCATGATATCTAATCTAGTCTGATTCAAGTATATTAGTCCACCAACAATAGATCTGTACAAGGTCTGATTCACTTTCTGAGATTCATCATTCTTAGACAGCTTGGATCTAGTCACCATAGGAGTTCCAATAGGTTTCAAATCAGCTAACCCAAATTTCTTCAATAGTTCCTTCACATACATAGATTGAGAGATGAAAATAACTTTACCAGTTTGAGTAATCTACAATCCTAAAAAGAATTTCATCTCACCTATCATAGACATCTCAAATTCCTTTTGCATATCATCAACAAACTTCATACTCAAATCATCATCTCCTCTAAAAATAATTTCATCCACAAATAGTTTAACAATCAAAATGTTATGATTCTCAACCTTAAAGTATAAGTTAATATCAGTAGTACCTTTACAAAATCCAAACTTCATCAAGTACTTATCTAATCTTGTATACTGGGCTCTAAGGTCTTGCTTCAGTCCATATAGTGCTTTATTGAATCTGTATACCATGTCTCCTTCATCTGATAAAGAAAATCCTTCTAGTTGCTCAATGTAGACTTCCTCCTCAAGATCACCATTCAAAAAGGATTACTTGACATCCATTTGATAAACCTTAAAATTCTTGTAAGCAACAATCAAACAACTTCAATTCTAGCTACAGGAGAAAAAGTTTCCTTATAATCAATACCTTCCATCTGAGAGTATCCCTTACATACAAATCATACTTTGTTTCATACCACTTCTAATGCAAGAGCATCCCCAGTTCATAGAAATCTTGCATCTATTAGATAGTTCAGATAACTGGAAGACAACTGAGAGGGGGGGGGGTGAATTAGTTGTCATAGATTATAGGAACATTCAATAATTTAAACTTTAATACTGGAACCCAAAACAATAATATCAGAATATTTGTTAATACAATTAAGCATAAACAGTAATCACAGAATAAAAGCCATCCTCACAACACCAAGATTTGTACGTGGAAAACCTGGTAAAGGGGAAAACCACAGTGGGAAGCCTACTCATAGCCAAATAATACTTCTGCAGTAAGTATGCAAATTACAATCAAGGGGCCTGCACTTGCAGGAAGGCCAACGGCCTAGATAACACTTCTCATCACAAAAGGAGCCTCACTGACTACATAGAAATCCAGACTACAATCCAAAGAAGTGTTGAACTACAAAACATAGCATTTCTTATGCCAGAATACAGTTCTGGTTAAGCTCAATACCGGAGGACTAAATCCTCTTACATAAACCCAACTCCAATGATCGACCAACTCCTCTACCTAAATGATATTACATTATTGACATATTACATTCCTTGACCATGACCTCTTACATTAACCATGATGATCTACAATGAGATCTTACATCTATTTATACAAACCCTCGACCATAAACAATCAGGTCAACCACTAGTCAATAAACCAATTACATAATTACAAACCATGTCAGCCTTAGACCAAACAAATAATATCAACACATAAGACATCCCATAAATACATCAATAGGTCCTATCCACACGTTACATTAAAGTTGGTCCATAACCTAGTTCAATTGGGACCAAGTATAGGTCCACACACTTTAGCAATGATTTCCAACCATGAAGTCTCGAACATGATCACCAACAACATCCTGAAACTCCATCAGAAGCTGCACCAACACCACTTATGCAATTCATCAAAGATCTCCTCCAAAAGCTCTGTCAGTGAAACCCTCGCCAGAACCAAAAACCAATCTTCTAAGCAAGAAGGATACCATCCAATCACCAGACAAAAACCAACTAACCAAATATGAGTATTAGTATCATGAACAAGCCAATTCCATCACTAGACTATACCAGAGCATGCCGGATCATGCCAAATCCAAGTTAACCAAAAACCACTCAACCTACAAGGACCAGAAGGGTGTCAATAAAGCATCCAAACAACTAGTGTTGACATCAATGACAAAAAATAAATGCAACACATAATCAATTCCACCAAATGGCCAACAATATCCCCCTTTGGCATTGATGACAACATGTAGTGTCCACCCTTGATTTGACTTATTTTGGCTAGAGTTGACTTTTATATTATGCTTGATAGACTTATCTAGACTATGTTTTGATGATTTGGATGATGATTACTCTTGTGCTTCAGTGACTTATGATTGATGTTACACTATTGGACATATGCTATTTTGATTATGTATATGGATGTTGGTACTATCATGATTGATCATGTGATTTGATGAGATATGTACTCGATGGATTTTGTATGCTCACTATGTGATGGATTATTGATAGATTAGATTTATCATGGTTTTAATGATGATTATGATTATGATAACCCTACTTCATGATTACATATGATGAGATGTTTATGAGATTTGTTTGACTATTTTTTGACTATCTTCATGATAGAGACGATTCCACATCACTCATTGTGAGCAGGATGTATCGTCATGATTCTCTATCACTTGCTTGTTCTATATATATGTATATGTCTATGTGGTATTGTCATTTTGTGGTTGTAGGATTTTGCAGGTACCAGACATCGAATCCACCTGGCTTCACAGGTCTGAGCGTGTCTTTAGTTCCAATGGCTAATGTGGTTCGGAAATGGCATGGGTTCCCCTCACATACTCTAGGTCTAAGTTGTTCACCGTGAGTAGTCAGTGTCTTGGCATAATTCGCCATGTCGGTTAGTAAGCTTGGTCTTTTGGTTGTGAGTTCAGTTTACGCCAGTTGATTTACCTGATTATGTTATAGTAATTATGTGGCTCTTGATGTGTAGTTTTATATTTGGTAATGCTTATTTTAATGTATTTAATTTATAAGTTTTGAATATTTAATTATTTGATAATTAAGGTTTATTGATTTTATGATTATTTATTTGATGAGCTTTATTGTTGTTTAATATTTATTTAATATTTGTGATTTAATCTTTAATAGTATTTGATTATTTAATTATTTAATTGACCTCCTACGGTTTGATATTTATTTGGTTCTTTAATTTATTGTATTAGCTTTTGGTTTATTTGATTTTAATCCCCATTTGGATTATTTATTTACAACTTATATTTATTTATTAGTTTGACTTTTATTCCTAAGTGGGGTGTATGAACACATTAAATTAAATAAAGAAATAAAACATTTCCCACTTAGCTGGATAAGAATATTTCATTTACCTTACCTACCCTTCATTCTCATTGGTCGAATTCAAAATGGGTGAATAAATTATATTATATGGTGGGTTGGTAAAATATACTCCAAAATAGAATATTTCGATTGGCCGAAATTGAGGCTAGGGTTTTGGATTATTGTTGCTTTTTATTTTCTTCCCGTGAAGTTTTTCGGGTTGGGTTTTTTGTCTCTTCTCTGGAAAAAATTTCAGGAAGCTTCTTTCTTGGCTTTGGATTTCTTCTCTCTTGGTTTTGGTTGGATCTTGGATTGGATTTGGTTTGTCTTGTGGGAGCTCTTCTTTAGCTTCATTTCCATTACTTCAAGTTGCAGGTTGGAGTTCTTCACTTTGTATTTTGTTTTCAATGGCTTCTCTGTGTATGCATTGTGTCTGCATTGTTTTGGGTATTGGGTTGAGATAATATTTTATTCTATAGTTTATTATTTCTGAAAGGAAATATTTGGGGAGAAAATTTATATTTTTTTGGGTTTTGTATAGTTGTTGGGATATATGTTTTTGGTTTCCTATGTATGGCATTTCGCGGCTCTGTGAGAAATGGTTCTGAAGTTACTTGATGTAAATCTTGGTTTATAGGCTAAGTTATTTTATTGTGTTTATACCCAAGTATTCCTTGTTTCTGGGCGTCTCTTTGCATATGTTTTTCGAGCTTTTTTGTAAAGTCTATAATTTATTATTTTACCCAAAAGTTTTTTGAGTTTTTTGTAAGTTTTGTGCAAAAGTGTTGTTTCTGCGAAAGCGTTGTTTTGCATTGCATTTGTGTTGTTCTGTGTTGCATTTGTGATGCTTTGCACAACATAAGCATCATCTTAAGATGCATAAGCATGAATCTGGAAACATAAGCGATGTTTCAGAGTGCATATGAATGATTCTGGAATGCAAAAGCATTGTCCTGTGTTGCATTTGCATTATTCTGTGTGGCATAAGCGTCGTCCTGTGGGGCAAAAGCGCTAACCTGACTGTGTTTTGTATTTTTCCAGTTTTGGTCAATTTTGAAGTATTTTCCTGAATTGATTTTTTTACGAGAGGCTTTATTTGAGGTTTGTTAGTATTTTCCAGGTTTGGGTTTGACCAGTTTTGATGCATTTTGATAGTTTTGAGTATATTTGTTCTTCTATGCATTGTGAGTATTTTAGACTCTCTTCCATGTGGATAGGCCATGGATGATTGAGATATTTTCTATGTTGTTTTGGACCAGCAAGTGAGTAGGCCTTGTTGTGATGTTATTCTTTATTTGATGGCAGCATTTGATGGCTTGAAATGCCTTTGTTATTGCTAGCCAAGAGGCTTATTTTGCTATATTGATGTTGTATATGTTGTTGTAGCCCTGTTCATGTTGTAAGGGTAGATGTGGAAGTTGTTGGCTTCTTTGAGTATTATTTTCATGTAATTATGTTGGTAGAGCCTCTTGTGATTTATTGTTGGTCCATGCTAGGAGGAGTGGGCTTCCTTGTGATGACCATGGTCACAAGAGATAGGCTTGCATGAGGTTCCTTGTAAGGATACATGAAGTCTAGACCACTAGAGCACATTGGAGTTTCCCGTGATTTGTAAATAAGTGATAACCTAATAATTGATGGGTTGGGTAGTTAGATTAATTAATAAGATGATAAATTGATTTGTGCCTCATGACTTAGTCCTAAGGAGGATGTTTTAGGATAAGCATGAGAAGGCCGCGAAGACGGTAAGATAATCTCCCTTAGTCTCTCATAGGTTGAGATGGCTCCACATGTCCATTAGGCTAGTGCCTTGTGTTATTATGTTATTATGTTATGATGATGGCATGTGATGACACTCCACTCCTACATGTGTTTCTCCTTTATGATTTATGACTATGCTTATTGGATACATTTATGTCTTGATGAGTTTTACGCCTTTGGGAGTTCATTCTTGTTGTTTGCGTGAGTTCTTTCTTGAGATTCCTTGTGTGGTTAGTCTCCTTGGTTATAGGTGCTAGCTTAGGTTTAGAGTATGTGTTGGGACCTTGTGTCATCTCCTAGTATGGGGGGTGATTCCTTTGGTTCCACATGGTCGGGTGGTTGGTTCTTTTTAGCCATTGGGATGTTTTCTTGGATTCATATTCTATGGATGTGGATTCTTCTTCATGATGTACTATGGATGTACCTTGTAGAAAATTTATGTAATAAATAAGATGGAATGTATGTGATGTAACATTCTTTTATATAGTAGATGGATTCTTGTAGTAGAAAGAGCTATGCTCATGATGTATTTAATGTACTCATATTTGTAAGATGAATTATAGTTGGAAATTGGAACTTAGGCATATTGTATTTGTACTATTATAGAGATGCGATCTTATGAATCATGGATATAAGTGGTTATAGTTGGAATAGAATGGAATTGCATTATGAATTAGTTGTATTATTTCATGGAATGTTTAGATGCTAGTTAGAGTGTTAAATAATCTTAGAAAGGAGTCTTCGTAGATTAATAAGTGAATATGTTAGAAGATGTTATTTGGATCTAGTAAATAGGAATGAATCATATAGATGCATTGGTAGAAAGGAAAACATGCATAAGCAATGTTGTAGGTTTCATATCTCATGGTTAAAGGATTAGAATATGATGCATTAATGAATTTGAAATATACCTATCGTGTGTGTAGTATGTTATTGTGGAAATAAATTAAGTAATGATGTTAAAGTACAGTAGAGAAAGATTATTGATGTTGTGTTATTTCCGCTTGCATTATTTAATGAACAATGATGTATGTTCATATTGATTAATTGGTTAATGAATGTAAATAGATGGAGATGTTATATGTTGTATTAGTTGTTATTGGATGGTTAATTAATAAAAAAAAATTATTTAACTCTATTTGTATATTATTGTTTAGTTTCTTTAGGGTATTTTGGCGGGCATTACACCACACTAGATGTGAAAAATATCTAAGTACCAATAAATGCCAAACAAGTCTCCCCCTATGGAAGACAACCAATAATCACCTGCATATAGCTCTAAATATCAATATCTCTCCCCCTTTGAATAATATCTTTGTAAATCTCTCACTTTATTTTCCTTATCAATATCGTTCCCCCTTTATTTTGCTTTTTCACTTTCTTTATCTTTTTCACATCACTATATCTCCCCCTTTGACATCAATGCCATAAATTTGACAAAAATATCAAAGCAAAAACACAAGCCTCTGAATCTCAAAACTGACTACTCCCCCTGAGCAGTAGCATCCCACATCAGTGCCAAAATGAATAGTATCTCTGATAATGCATGTCAGACTAATGCCAAACCGCATCAATCAAGTCTCTACCAAAGGGGCAGAAACCCCCAATCTATCTCGTAGGTACTCAAATGATTCCTTGGATAAAGGTTTAGTGAAAATATATGCAATCTATTCTTTATTGTTCACATAAACCAGTCTAACTTCATTTTCTTCCACCTTCTCCTTTAAAAAGTTATACTTGATAGATATGTGCTTTGTCTTAGAATGAAATATCGGATTCTTTGATATATCAATAGAAACAAAGTTATCACAGTGAATAACTACCGGTGCATCACAATCCACCTTTATATCTTTCAACATTTTCTTCATCCATAAAACTTGTGTACAGTTAGTAGCAGCAACAACATACTCAGCTTCAGCAGTAGATAAAGAAGTACATGACTGTTTCTTGCTAACCTATGAAACCAACTTCTTTCCAAGAAAGAAAGCTCCATTGGAAGTACTTTTCCAGTCATCAACATCTCCAACTCAATTAGCATCTAAATATGCACATATAGTAAATTTATCATCCTTAGGGTACCACAAGCCATATTCTGATGTACCTTGTAAGTATCTAAAAATGCTTTTCACCACCATCCCCTGATTTTCTCTAGGATCACTCTAAAATCTTGAAACAATACAAACAACATTCATAATGTTAGGCTTAGTTTGAGTAAAATAAAGCATACCTTCCAATCATATATTTGTATCTTGTAGGATTTACTAGTGTAGAAACATCTTTTCTTGTCAATTTCTCACTTGTAACCATAGGTGTACTTACCAGTTTAGAATCTCCCATACCAAATTTCTTAAACAATTCCCTAGCATATTTTGTTTGACAGATGAGATTACTTTTGTCAGCCTGAGTAATCAAAAAACTGAAGAAAAAATTCATCTCACCAATCATAGACATCTCAAATTATTTCTCCATATCTTTAGAAAATTCTATGCATAATTTATCTTCACCTCCAAAAATAATGTCATCAAAAAGCGCTGATGGAAATTAGGCCTCCTCAATTCATATGGTTGGTTATTTCCTTGATTCATCTTTCCTTTGAGGGGATAGATTTCTTGAATAGCCGGCATAGCACCACACCCTAGCGAGAAGGTGTACTTTCAACCTCTCTCCTGGGGAGCTTAGAGGAATAAGTAAGCTTAGATAAATCTTTATCGGCCAATCAACATTTTGAAACTATAATGTCGAGTAAAGAGAGGGCATTTTGAAACACTTCTTTAGTCAAGATATAGATAATATTTGTTGAGACGGCCATAGAATTTTAGGGGGCTAGCATTGAGATGGATAAGAGATGGCGATTCCCGATTCTATACTACACATGCCTACAACTATTATTCCCTATGCACCACTCACTATAGGGCTAGACTATCTTATAGATTATATATGTAACATGCCAACCCCCTACTAAATAAATACCCCTTTTTTTTCATCTTGATCTATCTCCTTCATCTACCAATGCCTTAATTTGGACTAGGTTGAGGGAGGTGCTTCACTAGCATTCCCCTAGTTCAATCACTCATGCCTCTGGATGGGCCAGTCTTAAAAAAATGGTGATCAGAACCACAATGTGGTGAAGGAGACTCTTCAACTTAACTACAAACTTAAATCTAATCATCGAGTGGCCCCTACTATATCCTCACAGACATCAGATTCTTGAAAAGGTTGGGCATAGACCCAGAGGAATTGAGGGACAAAAAAAGATGGGCAAGGTGGCATACCCAACTATAGGAGTAGAAGGGCGAGGTGGAGTTAGGTGAACCTCCACAGAAAGAATTGGTTGCCTAACTAGAACCCCTGAGGAGGGAGGGGGAGTATAGTAGGTGGGCATGTTACATATAGATTTGCCATCTTGAACTACAAATGGTTATTCGCCACAACTGTAATTGGAAGGGGGTGCCGCTTATTCGCTAAGGCTGAAGCCATTTGCCAACTATGCCCCTCGCAATGGAATCTACCTCCCTACCCTTAGAATAGTGGGGCCCTCCCCCCTGCCCACACACATGAACTGATGCCATGTTGAATTTGAGTTCGGCACTAGATCTGATACGTAAATAGATTGAATCGTTCGTTCCTACTGGGCTAGGAAGCACTGGAATGGAATAGAGGAATGGGAAAGCTCCAATCAGAAATATGGGTCTTCTTCAGTAGCCAAAGTGCTGCTTTATTTGTCAATGTAGCTTCAGGGTAAGGCTATTGTGTCCTCTCAAGCTTCTAATATGCAAACCTACTAGAATTCTTTATTTGCAAGATCTGAAGTTAGCTTTACCACTGATTTTATTATATAAATTACTATCAACACTGCCTTTAGTAAAGCCAAGCTTGAAAACATATTTATTCAACCTTGCATACCAAGCTCTAGGTGCTTGTTTCAATCCATATAAAGCTTTCCTTAACCTACAAACCATATCTGTATCATCTGATAGTGAAAAACCATCAGGTTGCTCAATATAAACTTCCTCATCAAGATCCCCATTCAGAAATGCACATTTAACATCCATCTGATAAACCTTATAGTTTTTGTAAGCAGCACAGGGAAGAAATAATCTTACAACTTCAATCCTAGCTACCGTAGCAAAAGTCTCTCCATAATCAATTCCTTCCTCTTGAGAATATCCTTTCTAAACCAATCTAGTCTTATTCCTTATAAATTTACCATCCTCATTCAATTTAATCCTAAAAACTCATTTAGTTCCAATAACATTTTTATTTTTTAGGTCAGGGAACTAAAGGCCATGTGTTATTTTTCTCAATTTTATTTAATTATTCTTCCATAGCTTTTAACCAATGTTCATCTTCACATGCCTCAATTACTGATAACGGTTCAACTTGTGAAATTAAACATATCTCATTAGTTGTCAGTCTTCTTCTTGTCATCACTCCATTGTTCTTATCCCCAATGATTTGATCTTCAGAATGATTTAGTCTCACATACCTAGGAGTCTTCTGACTCTCTGTTCCTCTTCCCTGTTCTTCAATTATTGTAGAATTCTTTGATGTTCCCGAAGTAACTAGTTCAACTCTTTGTTTAGATAAAGTTTCTACTAGTTCACATATAATCATTTCCACTGTCGGTTCCTTCTCATAAACTCCTATTTGACTTTTGTTTAGCTCATCTACTTAGACATTAGCACTCTACACAATTCTCTGCAATCTCTTGTTATAACATCTATATTCTTTGCATTCATTAGAATAACCAAGAAATATGCCTTCATCACTTCTAGGATAAAATTTCCCAATAGTATCATCTCTCCTGATATAACATTTACTACCAAAAATTCTAAAATACTAAATTGTAGGTATTTCCAAACCATAATTCATAAGGTGTGTTACTGGTTTCTCCTTTGATATGTACTATGTTGAATGTATAAACCGTTGTACTCACTTCTTCTCTACAGGAAATATGAGGTAAATTAGCTTCAATCATCATTGTTCTACTACTATCCAAGATAGTTATGTTCTTCCTTTCCACAAGTCCATTATGTTGAGGTGTCCAGGGAGCTGAAAATTGTCTTCTTATACCATGCTTGTCACAAACGTTATTAAACTCACCGGATGTGAATTCTTCACCATGATCTGATCTCAAATATTTAATCTTCAATACTGTCTTAGTTTCCACTTTAGCTTTAAATATTTTAAACTTTTCAAATGCTTCAGATTTTTCTCTCAAAAAAGTAACCCACATCATTCTAGAATAATCATCAATAATTAGCATGAAATATCTATCACCATGAAAAATTTTAACTCTAGCAGGGCCACATAAATAAATATGAATAATATCAAGAACATCATTTGATTTGTCTTGTATACTCCTAAAAGAGGTTCTGACCTATTTACCCATTTGACATTCTTTACATACTAGATTATAGGGCTTCATAATCTTAGGTATATCCCTAACTACCTTAGTTGAATTGATCTTCACAATTCACATGACACAACCTTTTATGCCATAACCAAATCTCATCAATCTATGTAGTCAAACATGTCTTCTCACCGGAGTTCAAATTAAATATAGTACCTTTTGTTTGTGTACTGGTTGCAATCTCCAAGCTAGATTTGTTAATGATTTTGTATTTTCCATCCTTGAATTGTAATTGAAATCCCTTATCTACCAATTGTCCTACACTCAAAAGATTATGCTTCAAACCTTCAACATAATAAACATTGTCAGTATTGTTCTTACTATCCAATGATATAGTTCCTTTTCCTTTGATCATGAATGCCTTATCATCTCCAAATCTAACTAGTCCACCATCAAATTCTTACAAAGACAAAAAATTCCCTTTATCTCCAGTCATCCTTGTCCTCAATTTTAGCAGCAAGTGCCTTCTCTTCTAGTGCTGGATCATCTTCCTGTTAGGTCCCAGAGACAACTAAGAAGGGGGGCTGAATCAGTTGTCAAATAAATTCAAACCAAAAATAACTTAACCAACTAGTAAATAAAACTTTATGCCGGTAGATAGTTTATCAGTTAATTACAGTTCCGGTAAAGATTAATGCATGAAATAGAAAGACAATAACATCCACAACACATAACACAATTATTTGTAAGTGGAAACCCTGTAAGGGGAAAAACCACTATCGGAAACCTTACCCACAATCAGATGATACTACTGTAGATAGTATGTGTATACAAATGAGGTCTGCACATGCAGAAAGGGCAAGTGCCTAGAGCTCACTGCTCAAACACAAATAGGAGTCACACTGACTACAATTGGATGGTTAAATCCAATAAGAATGTACTACTCAAAATAGCATCTTCATATGTCGGATTAAGTACTGGTGTAGTTTTGATTGTCTTTACAAATACATTGCTTCACCTTCAAATCATGTCTACGTGTATAGCTCTGCTTATTCTCTCATATACCTTCTTACAATTCCTTATCCCTATCACATATTGATCTTACAAATAAGATTTTACATATATACCATAACCTAAGACTAATTTTAGTAGATCGGCTCTAAAAGATATTACAATAAAACAATTACAAGTAAATCAATAACCGATGCAATATATGATTGAACATGTCGGCTGAATGCATTTACAATAACAATAAAATCATCTCCAAAGTGTGTCATGCTGATCTAGAATAGATAAGCCTGCTGGTGCATAACCTGGACCTATTTGCCGGTAACAGCAAATATGCAATACAAATATGCCAATGAACAAATATCTAAGACAAAGTATCGAAAAGATGTCTTCGATATAATCAGATGTTTTCCATGTCATTCCAAGTGCCAGGGAACAATATATCCTATTGGTGTACCAGATACCGGTGACTGTGTATAAGTCAATTGCTTGTCAGTGAGCATTGCTAATCCTCCAAAGTGCTAGAGTTAATAAGTGTTGATAGGTGTTGACATCAATGAAAAAACCATACCAAAATACAAACAATCTCCCCCTTTGGCATTGATGGCAACACAAGATGGAAAAACCATCAAAGTGCCAAAATAGAAATGCCAAAAGCCAATAAACCAATAATCTCCCAAAAATCAAAATTCAGAATCAATCTCTCCAAAGTAACAATCTCTCCCCCAATGAATAATCTCTTCCCAAAAGATAATGTGTTTTTCCATAGATATCTCTCCCCCTTTGACATCGAATGCCAAAGCCAATACAAAAGCTAGGTTCAAATACAAAATACCAATCAATTTAGTATATGAACTACTCCCCCTGAGAAGTATCTCTCCTCATCAAAGCTAGAGTAAAAGATTTCTTTATTAGTTTTGCCGGTTGATGACAATCATCAACTGTCTAAGTCTCTACCAGTGGGGGTATGACCCCAAGGTGGTCTCTAAGATATTCAAACATCTCCTTAGGAAAAGGTTTGGTGAAAATATCTGCAATCTGCTCTTTAGTATTCACATAAACCATTTTTACTTCTTTGCTTCAACATTCTCTTTCAAAAAATTCAATTTGATAGAAACATGTTTAGTTTTAGAATGTAGTACCAGATTCTTAGATATATCAATTGCTGCAGTGTTGCCACAATAGATAGTTATAGGTTCCTTGTATTTTACCTTTATGCCCTTCAACATTTGCTTAAGCCATAATACCTGTGTACAGTTAGTTGTTGCTACAACATATTCTGATTTAGTTGTTGATAAAGATGTACAACTTTGTTTCTTACTCAACCAAGAAATTAATCTACTTCCAAGAAAAAATGCTCCGCCAGTGGTGCTTTTTCTATCATCCACATCTCCTGCCCAATTTGCATCTATGTATGCACATAATTCAAAGTTTTCACCTCTAGGATACCATAAGCCAAGATTTGTAGTACCTTGTAAGTACCGGAAAATCCTTTTTACTACTGATTCATGATTTTCTCTAGGATTGCTCTGAAATCTTGAAACAATACATCCTGCATTCATAATATCAGGTCTTGTTTGAGTCAAATACAGTAGGCCTCCTATCATAGATTTGTACCTAGTCAGATTAACAGGTGTAGATTCATTCCTTAGTGATAATTTGTCATTTGTAGTCATAGGTGTGCTTACCGGTTTAGAGTTCTCCATCCCAAATTTCTTTAGTAACTCCTTCAAGTACTTGGATTAACTTAAGAATATACCTTTATCAGTCTTTGAGATCTGCAATCCTAAAAGGAATTTTATCTCTCCAATCATAAACATTTCAAATTCATGTTGCATTTCAATAGAAAAGTCTCTACATAATTCATCTTCTCCTCCAAAGATTATATCATCAACAAAAACTTCTATAACTAAAATGTCATCATTAGTCACTTTATAGTATAAGTTGTTGTCAACATTACCTTTAGAAAAAACAATCTTCAAAAGATATTTATCCAATCTAGCATACCAAGCTCTTAGAGCTTGCTTCAACACATACAAAGCTTTCCTTAACCTGCAAACCATATCTTTATTATCTGTTAAAGAAAATCCATCAGGTTGCTTACATACCGGAGTGATTCAGTCTTACATACCAAGGTGTCTTCGTTTGTTGATGTTCCTTAGTGACAGTAGAATTTTCAGATGATACCGGTGTAATTGGATCTTCATTCTCTACCGGTGGATTCAATGCAGGTTCATTTGTCAGTATCTCTGTTGCTGGTTCAGAGTCTATATACCTTGAAGTTTCTCTAAATTTTTCATCAATCTTCACATTTGTACTCTCAACAATTTTTTGCAATCTCTTGTTAAAACATCTATATACCTTGCTCTTAGATGAATAACCAAGAAATATTCCTTCATCACTTCTAGGATCAAATTTGCCATATACTCATTTCTTCTAATATAGCATTTACTTCCAAATATTTTGAAATATTTAAGAGTAGGAGTAATACCAAACCATAATTCATGAGGGGTCTTACTAGTTTCTCCTTTGATGTGAACTTTGTTGAATGTATAGACTGTTGTTCTTACTGCCTCTCTCCAATATACATGTGGTAGATTTGCTTTAGATAACATACTTCTAGCTACATCCAAGATAGTTCTAATTTTCCTTTCTACAACTCCATTCTGTTGTGGTGTCTAGAGTGCTAATAACTGTCTTCTAATTCCATTCACTTCACAAAACATATTAAATTCCATAGATGTGAATTCACCTCCTTGATCTGATCTCATGCATTTGATTTTCTTACCAATTTCATTCTCTACCATTTCTCTGAATAGTTTGAACTTCCCAAGTGCTTCTGATTTTTCTCCGAGAAAAGTAACCCAACACATTCTAGAATACTCATCAATGATTAGCATGAAATATCTATCACCTTGTAAGCTTTTAGTTCTAGCTGGACCACATAAATCAGTGTGAATTAAGTCAAGAGCATTATTGGATTTTTCTAGAATACTTTTAAAAGATGTTCTAACTTGTTTTCCAAATTGACATTCCTTACATACTGGATTGTGAGGCTTGACAATCTTAGGTAAATCTCTAACTACCTTAGTAGTACTTAATTTTACCATGCAATCAAAATTTACATGACATAGTCTCTTATGCCATAGCTAACTTTCATCAATATGTGCAATCAAGCATGTCTTTTCATTTTTATTCAAATGAAAGACATTACCTCTAGTTTGATTACTGGTTGCAACTTCCAAACCAGTTCTGTTCATAATTTTGCATTTACCATTCTTGAATTGTAATTGAAATCCTTTTTCAACTAATTGACCAACACTCAAAAGATTATGCTTTAAACCTTCTACCTAGTAAAAATTGTCAGTATTATGCTTACCATCAAGAGATATAGTACCTTTTCCTTTGATCAAATAATCTTTCTCATCTCCAAATCTTACCAAACTTCCATTATATTCCTGAAAGTTCAAGGATTTACCTTTATCACCTGTCATATGATGTGAACATCCTGAATCAATGATCCATTCATCCTTAACTTCAACTTTAGCTGCCAAGGCCTGCTCTACAAGTTGAATAGTAGGTGTCTGTTGATCTTCTGTTATAGCAACAAAAAACCATCCACTATCTGTCAGATCTTCATCAGAATCATTAGTGACTCCTTCATCAACAAGATAACAAGATTTATCTTTATTCTTCTTAAATTTATATCTTTGATATTCAGGGTTAGGCTTGTATGTTCTTCTAGCTTCTTCTTTTAGTCTAGAATGTCTATTAGGGCATCTTGAAGCCATATGACCAATCTTGTTATAGTTAAAACATTTAAAGGGTGCTTTACCTTTATACTTACTTCCAACTAGACCTTTAGGCATTTTCCTTGCAAATAGTGCTTCAAGTTCTTCAAATTCTTCATTTTCTCTCCTACTTTCCTCAAGTTCTCTTGCATAAAAGCCTTTCAATCAGATTTGTCAAAAGATGGTGAAGATGATGTTGATGCCTTAAAAGCTAAATCTATCTTTATAGTAGCAACAGGACCAAACTCCTCAATTTCAAAAGCTAAAAGTTTTCCAATCAGTGTATCCCTAGTTACTGATGTATTATGCATTGTTCTCAACTCATTTATAATAGTAATTTTCATTTTATATGTTAGTGGAAATCCTCTTAAAACTTTTGAAACAATTTCATCTTCACTTAAGGTTCCTCCACAACATTTAATACCCAAAATAATTTCATTCTCTTTCCATAAAATCAGAAATCCTTTCATCTTCTTCCATTTTCAGATTTTCATACCTAACCCGGAAGCTTTCAAGTTTTGCAATTTTAACTATGGAATCTCCTTCATTCAATGTTTCCAAATGATCCCAAATAGCTTTAGCAGTAGACCTATCTAATAATCCCATGATTTGTTGAACTGTTAATATGCTCAAAAGTGCTTCTCTTGCTTTGCAATCATTTTCTTCATCTTTTCCCAAGGTAGGTGGATTAGGCTGACTTTGAGTAGCAGCAATGTAGCCATTCTTTGTAACATCCCAGATGTCTTTTCCAATGCAATTTAGATGTGTCTCCATTCTAATCTTCCATATGCCATAGTTGGTTCTATCAAGTTTAGGACTGTCCTTCCTGAAATAGTTAGTAGACATTAGATCTCCTCAAGCTGTTAAACTTCTGCAAAAAGAGGACTAGGCTCTAATACCAATTGTTAGGTCCCAGAGACAACTGAGAGGGGGGGGTGAATCAGTTGTCAAATAAATTCAAACCAAAAACAACTTAACCAACCTTAATGCTTAATACCGGTAAACAAAACTTTATGTCGGTGGACAGTTTATCAGTTAATTATAGTACCAGTAAAGATTAATGCATGAAACAGAAAGACAATAACATCCACAACACATAACACCAATATTTGTACGTGGAAACCCTGTAAGAGGGAAAACCATGGTGGAAAACCTTACCCACAATCAGATGATACTGCTGCAGATAGTATGTGTATACAAATGGGGTCTGCACATGCAGAAAGGCCAAGCACCTAGAGCTCACTGCTCAAACACAAATAGGAGTCACAATGACTATAATTGGATGGTTAAATCCAATAAGAATGTACTGCTCAAAATAGCATCTTCATATGCTAGATTCAATACCATTGTAGTTCTGATTGTCTTTACAAATACATCGCTTCACCTTCAAATGATGTCTGCATGTATAGATCTACTTATTCTCACATATACCTTCTTAAAATTCCTTATCCTTATCGCATATTGATCTTACAAATAAGATTTTACATATATACCATAACCTAAGACCAATTTTAGTAGGTCGGCTCGAAAAGATATTACAATAAAACAATTACAGGTAAATCAATAACTGATGCAAAATCAGATTCAAAATGTCATCTTAATGCATTTACAATAACAACAAAATCATCTCCAAAGCATGCCATGCTGATCTGGAATAGATAAGTCTGTCGGTGGATAACTTGGACCTATTTGCTAGTAACAACAAATATGCAAATACGAATATGCCAATGAACAAATCTCCAAGATAAAGTGTCCAAATGATGTCTTCAACGTAACTAGATGTTTTCCATGTCATTCCAAGTGCTGGGGAACAATATATCCTACTGGTGTACCAGATACCAATGACTGTGTATAAGTCAATTGCTTGTCGGTGAACATTGCTAATCCTCCAAAGTGCCAGAGTTAATAAGTGTTGATAGGTGTTGACATCAATGACAAAACCATACCAAAATACCAACAATCTCCCCCTTTGGCATTGATGGCAACACAAGATGGAAAAACCATCAAAGTGCCAAAACAGAAATGCCAAAAGCCAATAAACCAATAATCTCCCAAAAATCAAAATTTAGAATCAATCTCTCCAAAGTAACATTTCCTTGATGGCCAGGAACACCCATTTCTTCCCATTGCCGGATCCACTAGTAGAGTCTTCTGTCAGTTCATCATCTAAATAAGTAATGCCTTCCTCATCTGCTATGTAGCATGATTTGTCTCTATTTTTCTTGAATCTATACTTGTTCTGATATCTAGGGTTAGGATTAAATGATCTTTTAACTCTTTCTTCAAATCTTGAATTTCTTTCAGGACATCTAGATGCAAAATGACCAATCTTATTACATGCTAAACATTTAAAAGGTGCTTTTCCTTCATACTTACTTCCTACCAGTCCTTTCAGTACTCTTCTAGAAAATAGTGCTTCAAGTTTCTCAAACTCATCATCTTCTCTCTTCATATATTCTAACTCTTTTTCATACAAAGCATTCTAGTCTTGTTTATCGATTACAGATGTAGATGCATGAAAAATAGGTTCAGTCTTCATAGCTCTAGAAGGTCCAAATTCCTCAAGCTCAAAACAAGATAGTTTACCGACCAAAGTATCTCTATTGACAGATGTATTATCCATTTTTCTCAATTCATTGATAGCAGTAGCCTTCATTTTGTAAGTTGGTGGTAGGGCTCTCAGAACTTTAGAAACAATTTCATTCTCTCTCAGAGTTCCACCACAACATTGAATTCTAACAACAATCTCAATTACCCTATCCATGAATACAGTAATCCTTTCATCTTCTTCCATCTTTAGTTTTTCATATCTCACCAGGTAACCATCAAGTTTAGTAATCTTCACTATAGGGTCACCTTCATTAAGAGTTTGCAACTTATCCCATATAACCTTTCCAGATGATTTGTTTGTTAATCCCATTATTTGGTGATCAGAAAGTCCACACAAGAAGGCTTCTCTTTCTCTACAATCATTCTCAAGCTCCTTGTCCAGGTTTGTCAGAGGAGGATTGCCAGATCTTGGATTATAGGGTGTGACACCATTCTGTGTGATCTCCCAAATCTCCTTGCCAAGACATCTCAAATGAGTCTCCATCTGAATCTTCCATACTGTGTAATTTGTTCCATCAAGCCTCAAAATATCCCTTTGAAAGATATCTCTAGAAGAACTAGATGAACTTGAACTATTAGTCACCATAGGATCTTCCTCAAGTGGTTAAGCTTTCTATAGAGAGGACCAAAGCTCTGATACCAATTGTTAGATAGTTTAGATAACCGAAAGACAATTGAGAGGGGGGGTGAATCAGTTGTCATAGATTACAGGAACATTCAACAATTTAAACTTTTATACTGGAACCCAAAACAATAATATCAGAATAGTTTTAATCCAATTAAGCATAAAAAGTAATCAAAGAATAAAAGCCATCCACACAACACCAATATTTGTACGTGGGAAAACTAGTAAAAGGAAAAACCATGGTGGGAAGCCTACCCACAGTCAAATAATACTTCTACAGTAAGTATGTGAATTACAATGAATGGGCCTGCACTTGCAGGAAGGCCAACAACCTAGAGCACATTGCTCATTATAAAAGGAGCCTCACTGACTACATATAAATCCAAACTACAATCTAGAGAAGTGTTGAACTGCAAAAGATAACATCTCCTATGCCAGAGTACAGTTTCGGTTAAGCTCAATACCAGAGGACTAAATCCTCTTGCATAAACCCAATTTAGTCTCCAATGATCAACCAACTCCTCTACCTAAATGATATTATATTATTCGTACATTACATTCCTTGACCATAACCTCTTACATTAACCATGATGATCTACAATGAGATATTACATCTATTTATACAAACCCTCGACCATAAACAATCAAGTCAGCCACCAGTCAATAAACTAATTACATAATTACAAACCATGTTGGCCTTTTACCAAACAAATAATATCAACACATAAGACATCCCAACATCAATAGGTCCTATCCACACGTTACATTAAAGTTGGTCCATAACCTAGATCAACCGGGACCAAGTATAGGTCGACACGCTTCAACAATGATCTCCAACTACCAAGTCTTGAACATGATCACCAATAGCATCCTAAAACTCCACCAGAAGCTGCACCAACACCACTTATGCAATTAATCAAAGATATCCTCCAAAAGCTCTATTGGTGAAACCCTTGCCAAAACTAGAAACCAATCTTCTAAGCAAGCGGGATATCATCCAATCACCGAACCAAAACCAACTAACCAAATATGAGTATTAGTATCATGAACAGCCAATTACATCACCAGACTATACCGGAGCCTACCAGATCATGTCGGATCCAAGTTAACCAGAAACCACTCAACCTCCCAGGACCATAAGGGTGTCGGTAAAGCATCCAAACAACTAGTATTGACACCAGTGACAAAACATCAATGCAACACATAATCAATTCCACCAAATGGCCAACAACATCAACCAAAAACATTTTCTTGTTGTCTTTCTTTCTGTTTGTAGTTTCAACTTTTCTTTCTATGTGTACCGGTTTTGGCTCACCAGATCCTATGGAGTTGGATTCTACTTGAAGACTTGATCATCTTTCTTATTTCCAGACTGCATCACATTTGGATCATATTCCGGCAAGATATGGCTATCAATTTCCTTGATAGTTTCCTGTTACTAGTTGACAGTTGTTAGCGATTGCATGGACCTATTTTGGTGATCTACTGGAACCCCTTTCAAAGATTGCAGAGCCTTGGTTGTTGACTCTGATGTTCCTTGGTGTGTGGACGACCTTTTTCATGTGATCTACATTTCATCCTTTGGATTTTCTAGAGGAATCTCTAGGTGGAGGCTGACCTTGTTATTTTACATGTTAGGTCTTGTTCTTTGGGTTTTGATCCCTGTCAAGCCAACTCGATCCTTTGGATTGATTTATATAATTGTAATTGCACATTAGAATGTAATCATTCAAAGATTCAAGGAAGGAGACTATGTGTAGAAGATAGATATTACAATTCAAGGTCCCAGTTGTGGCCTATTCTGTATTTTCTACCAAGCCTATGAGATGGTTATGCTGTAACCTAGTTGTTAGCAGTTGGTTGTAATCAATTTTCATGAAATAAAACAATTTGTTCTGCATTGCCTCCATCATATCTTTGTGTTTCCATTATGTTTACTCTTTTTGACTGATCTGGATTGATATCTTTGAGGTCCCTCCTCACTAGTGACTGCTTCAAGTGATATCAGAGTGAAGTTTCATTTCAGAGGTTGTGTGTCCTAAAATTTTTGTTGTAGGGTGGTGGATTGCGGATCCAACCTACAATTGTAGAGGACTAGCATGAACGCTGGCACGAAGATGAGGTAGGAATGGTAGAGCATGTGGGAATGTAGACCCTCCTATGATCGAGATGTTGTGAGGTATAGCAGCCTAGTTGGAAGTGATGGAGATAGCCCAGAGAAGAGGCGAACATATCGAAGATGTGAGTGAAGGTGAAGGAGAAGAAGCCCCGACAAAACAAGCAAACCTACCGGTGGTTGATTTGGATGAGGAAAGTTTTTTCAGGGTTTTGAATAGGGCAAATACTAAACCTCATTTTACCCCACCAGAATATGATGGGAAGTTAGATTTAGATGAATTGATGGATTGGATCTTGGAGATGGAGAAGTTTTTCAATTTTGAGAGCACTGCAAAAGAAATAAGGTTGAAATATGCCTGTACCTAGTTGAAAGGTCATGCATCTCTTTGGTGGGAGAATTTACAAATTGATAGACAAAGAAGAGGTAAAGAGAAGATTAATACATGGGATCAGATGATTGCCAAGTTGAGGTCGAGGTTAATGCTAGCTGATTATTAAGTGAATATGTTCTGGAAGTTGCAGAATTTGAGACAAAAGGAATCTAGTGTGAAGGAGTACACTGAAGCATTTTACAAGTTGAATATCAGATCCAAACATGTTGATGATGAAGTTGAAAAAGTTACAAGATATTTGAATGGATTACGAATGTCTATACAAGATGAACTCAGTTTGATCAAATTGAAGAGTGTTGAAGAGGCTTACCAGTATGCCCTAAAGGCAAAAGAGAAGTTAAATAAAAGGCATGAGAAGAGGTAGTGAGGCAGAGGTGGAAGGTCTACCAGAGGAATATTTCAAGGACAAAGAGGATATACCAGAGGTAGAGGAACTAGTACAGATCAGAACAAGGACAAGGACATGAACAAAGAAGGTAATTCATACTAGAAGGATGATAGAAATTTCTACCAAAGGAGAGAACCGGATGGTTACCAAAATGATAATTTTTGAAGACAAGACAAGAGAAAATTTAGAGGAACCTTCTTTAAGTGTGGAAGATAAGGACATCATGCATTTGAGTGTAAGAACACAGAGAATACTGGAAGAGAAGTAGTGGTGGAAGAAAACCCCACTAGATCAGACAATAAAACAAAAGATGGAGAACTATTGGTGATGAGGAGAGCTTTGTGTCATACCAGAGGAGATGAAGAGCCTTTGCAGAGGAAGAATCTATTCAAGACCAGATGTAAGGTACTTAGTAAGTGTTGTAAAGTTGTTATTGATAGTGTTAGTTCGGATAATCTTGTTTAAGAAGAAATGGTGAATAAGTTAAAATTGGAGAGATTGAAACACCCTAAGCCTTATCGGATAGCATGGATTCAGGATGAACATAAGTTGTTAGTAAGTGAGCAATGTTTGGTGAAATTGAAAATTGGAAATTATCATGATGAAGTCTTGTGTGATATTATGCCTATGGATATTTGTCATTTTTTGTTGGGTAGACCTTGGTAGTTTGATAGACAGACAATACATGATGGGAGGAAGAGTATATACACTGTTGTGGCCAATGGGATGAAGTAAACCTTGTTACCCTTGGAGGAACCTTTGAAGAATGAAGTCTATATGAGTGCTAGAATCTATTTAGTAGATGGAAGGAAACTCCTGGATGGACTAAGACATGAGAATGTGTGTTTTGCCTTAATTCCTAAGATGACTGAGAAACCAGAACTAGAAGAAGAACACCCGGAAGAGATAAAAGATTTGCTGATAGAATATGAAGACATCATTTTAGATAATGTACCAGATGGATTTCCACCTGTGAGAAGTATTAGTCATTGCATGCACTTGGTTCCCAGAGCTAGTTTTCCTAACAAAGTTGCACACTGATTGACACTGGAAGAGAATGAAGAGCTGAATAGACAAGTGCAAAAGTTATTAAAGAAAGGTTTGATTAGGGAGAGTTTGAGCCCTTGTGAAGTACTAGTAGTATTAGCACCTAAGAAGAATGGAGAGTGGAGAATGCGTACTGATTCCAGAGCAATAAACAAGATCATAGTGAGATACCGGTTTCCTTTGCCTAGGGTGGATGACATAATGGACTATTTGAGTGGAGAAAAATACTTTAGAAAGATAGATTTGACAAGTGGATATCATTAGATAAGGATCAGAGAAGGTGATGAGTGGAAGATAGAATTTAAGACAAATGAAGGATTTTATGAATGGTTGGTGATGCCTTTTGGATTGACTAATGCACAGAGTTCTTTCATGATGTTGTTGAATGAGGTATTGAAGAAATTCTTGGGTAAGTTTGTTATTGTATATCTGGATGACATTTTGATTTTCAGTAAGACAAAAGAGGAGCATTTGCTACATTTAAGACAAGTTTTGTAGAGATTGAGAGAAGAGAGGTTGTTGATCAATATTAATAAGTGTACTTTCATGAAGGATGAGTTAGTCTATTTGGGATTTGTGATACCTAAGGATGGTTTGAAGATGGACCCTGAGAAAGTGAAAGCAATTGTTGAGTGGCCTACACTAGGAAGCATTGGAGAGGTAGATCATTTCATGGATTGGCTAGCTTTTATAGGAAGTTTATCAGAAATTTTAGTTTAGTTTGTAACCCTATGACTAAGACCATGAGAGGAGATCAGAAGGAATTCAAGTGGACCACTAGAGAAAACAAAAGTTTTGAATTGTTGAAGCAAAAAGTGACTGAGCATCCTATGTTGGCTTTATTGGATTTCAATAAAGTAAGTGGATTGTTATGCAAGTGGAACAAAAATAGGAGCAGTCTTGATTTGGGAAGGGAGAGAAGTAGCCTATTTTAGTGAGAAATTGAATGATGCCCGAAGGAGATATTCAGTGTATGGTTAGGAGTTTTATGCCATAGTTCAAGCCTTGAAGAAGTAGATACATTATTTGTTGCCTAAGGAGTTTGTGTTGCATACAAATCATCAAGATTTGTAGTATTTGAATAGTTAGAGTAAGTTGAATCAAAGACATATGAGATGGGTAGAATTCTTGTAGAATTATACCTTTGTGTTGAAGCATAGAAGTGGGAAATCTAACAAAGTTGCATATGCATTGAGTAGGAGAAGAAATTTACTAACAAAGATGAGAATGACAGTATTAGGTTTTGAAGACCTTGTATGATGATGACCTGGATTTTGTAGAACCTTGGTAAGCATGTAGAGAATCAGTTATGGTAGATAAAAGCAAGTGGCTGGATTACTTCATTCAGGATGGGATGTTATTCAAAGGAGGTCAGTTGTGCATACCTAAGAGTTCTATGAAGGATAATCTAATAAAGGATAAACATAGTGGAGGACTAGGTGGACATTTTGGTATTGAAAAAATAGTAGCATTGGTGAGTGAATGGTACTTTTGGCCCCAGATTCATAAGGATGTTAAGAGATATGTGCAAATTTGTAGAGTTTGTCAAGTTGTAAAGTGTAGTGTCAGAATGTGGGATTGTATAAACCTTTGATAGTACTGGTAAGACCTTGGGAGGATATAAGCATGGATTTGGTACTTGGATTGCCTAAGACACTAAGAGGGAATGCTTCTATATTTTTGGTAGTGGATAGATTCTCAAAGATGACTCATTTCATACCTTGTAAGAAGACATTAGATGCATTACATGTAGCAAACCTATTTTTCAGAGAAGTGGTGAGATTGCATGGATTTCCTAAGAGTATAGTTTCAGACAGAGACACTAAGTTTGTTGGCTATTTTTGGAGATTACTTTGGAAGAAGATGAAGATAGATTTGAAGTTCAGTTCTACTTTTCATCCACAGACTGATGGATAGATAAAAGTTGTTAACCTGAGTTTGGGAAATTTGTTGAGATGTTTAGTGGGAGATAAAACCAGAAGTTGGGATTTGATCCTTGCACAAGCAGAGTTTGCCTACAACAATTCAGTGAATAGAAGTACCAGAAGAACACCTTTTGAGACTATTACCAAAGTGCATCCTAGAGGTATATCAAAATTGAGGGATATTAACAGTGAAGACCAGAGAAGTTTAGAAGCAGAAGACTTTGTAGATCACATGGCAGCATTGCATATTCAGGTTGAGCAACATTTGGAAAACTTGAACAATAAGTATAAGGAGAAGGCAAATGAGAAGAGGAGACATAAGGAACTTGGATTTGGAAATGAAGCGAAGGTATATCTGAGAAAAGAGAGATTCCTAGTTATAACTTATAACAAATTGCAGATGAATAAGTTTGGACCTTGTAGGATTTTGAGGAAGTTCAGTTTTGGAAATGCATATGAAATGGAGTTACCAAATACTCTGAGTATTTCACCTTTGTTTAACATTGTAGATCTTCATGAGTATCATGAACCAGAATTCAATGAGGACAGTATTGCAGACTTGGAGAAATAGTTGCCCTGGAAGGAACTGGATCTGATTGAAGACATTTTGGATAGTAGGATTGGGTGTATTACCCAGAGTAGTCAGTATAAGGAATATCTTATGAAGTGGAAGATAGACTAGTTGAAGATTCATCTTGGATTTCTAACGTAGAGGTAGACCACCTTGGTTTTCCTCTAACCTCGACAAAGTGAGAGGCTCAATTTTTTAATAACCCCAAATATCTGATGCAAGAGCATCCCTAGTTCATAGAAATCTTGCATCAAACAAAAACATTTTCTTTTTATCTTGCTTTTTGTTTGTAGTTTCATCTTTTCTTTCTATGTGTCTTGGTTTTGGCTCACTAGATCTTATGGAGTTGGATTCTACTTGAAGACTTGATTATCTTTCTTATTTCTAGACCACATCGCATTTAGATCATTTTCTGACAAGATATCGCTATCAGTTTCCTTGATAGTTTCCTGTTACCGGTTGACAATTCTTGTTACCGGTTTCCTGGACCTATTTTGGTGATCTACCGAAACCCCTTCTGAAGCTTGTAGAGCCTTGGGCATTGACTTTGATGTTCCTTGGCATGTGGCTAACCTTTTCCCGTGATCTATATTTCATCCTTTGGATTTTTTGGAGGAATATTGGTAGAGGTTGACCTTGTTATTTTACATGTTAGGTCTTGTTCTTCGGGTTTTGATCCCTTTCGGGCCAACTAGATCCTTTGGATCAATATATATAATTGTAATTGTGCATTATAATTTAATCAATCAAAGAATCAAGTAAGGACTTTGTGCATAGAAGATATATCGTATGATTCAAGGTCTCGGTTGTGACCTATTTTGTATGTTCTACCATGCCTGTGAGCTGGTTATGCTGTAATCTGGTTGTTACCGATTGGTTGTAATCAATTTTCATGAAATAAAACAATCTGTTCTGCATTGCCTCCATTGTATCTTTATGTTTCCATTGTGTTTACTCTTGCTAACTAGACTGGATCGATCTCTTTGAGGTCCCTCCTCACCAATGGCTGCTTCAACTTCACTGGCTTCATTCAGTTTATTCTAGAACACCCATTTAGTACCAATCACATTCTTGTCTTAAGGTCTCGAAACAAGCTCCCAAGTGTTATTCTTCTCAATCTAATTCAACTCTTCCTCCATACATTTCATCCAATTATTATCCTTACATGCTTCAACAAAATCTTTAGGTTCAATCTTAGAAATCAAGCATATCTCTTTAGCAACAAGTCTTCTTCTAGTCACCACACCCTTGTTCTTATCACCAATAATTTGATTCTCAGAATGATTCAATTTCACATACCTCAGAGTCTTTGGATATTCTAATTCTTAGGATCTTGAACTTCTTCACCGGTAGTAGAAATATCCAGATTAAATGTCTATACCAGATTATTTTGCTTCAAGATCTTAGTTTGTGCAGGCTTGAAATAATATCCCTGTAGCATCAGAATTAGGAATCATCAAAGCAATATATAAAAGGACATATTATTCATTATTAGCTCAATCCCAAACACACATTGCAATGATCTAATCCTAAGCACACTCAATAGAGACATAAAAACAAAGCATTCAAAAGCAAATATTCATGCAAACCAGATGACGATTTGGATGCTTCTTCCATGCGGCTCCATTGTTCTTCTTTCCTCTTCAAATGGATTTGTGGATCTCACCTACAAGTGCACAACATACAATTAAAAGCAAGATTGATATTGGTTTGTTGATCAAGAGTACTAGAAGCATAAGTTCGATAGTTTGATTAGGGATTCAAGATCAGTTTTGATTGAAAATCATCCAATTTATAGAAGAATTGGATAAATGACAAGATTAGCATGATGCAATTCAAATGGAAATTGCAAATCAATATGACAAATTATGCACTTTCCATGCACAATTTGATTGATTGATAATTGATGACAAATTATGACACATTCTATGTCAAAATTGATTGATTATCAATTATGACAATTTATGACAAATTGAAATGTCATTCCCATAGAATTAGGAGAGAAATAGGAGGAATTTGAAATTAGGAAATTAAGAAAATTAGAAAATTGAAATTGATGACAATTAGGAATTAGAAATTGATGGAAAAATAGGAAATTAGGAACTAGAAGAAATTAGGTAAACTAATTAATAATTTGTCATTTATTAATTAATTTACAAGAGGAAGAATAATTAGCCAATTAAATAAAGATTTAATTGTAATGAGAAGACCTAGGATTAATAAATAATTTAGTAATCCTAGAGGAAGAAATGAGAAATTAGGTTAAATGAATAAATCATAAAACCCTAGAAGATGAATTAGGTCTTGAAATATAATTGACTCGATTTGATTTGATTTTGGATTGATAAATGACCAATGTGATAAACGATTTGACTGAAAAATGCACCAATTGACGAGGAACAATGACAAATTGATCCAAATTGACATAATTGAGACAGACAATGATCGATAGTGAAATGATCGCAAAATGACAAAATTGACAAGAGAACAAGGATCGATAACAAAATAGATTGCAAGACGACAAGATTGAAAATGACCACGATCGATGACAAATCGATCGCAAAATGACAAGATCGAACATGACAACGATCGATGACAAATTGATCATTAAAATGACAAGATTGAAGGATTGATGATAAATCGACAAGATTGATAAGAGGACAACGATCGATGACAAATTGATCGCAAGATTGACAGGATTGAAAAGAGGACAAAACCCTAATTAGGATTGACGATGTCCAAAATGATAAGATTGATGATAAGATTGATGATAAGATTGATAAGAGGACAAAAACCCTAATTAGGATTGACGATGTCCAAAATGATAAGAAATTAGCACGCACATTGATGCGATAGGATGAAATCGATCAAAATCATGATTGGATAGTGTTGTCGACAAGACCAAATTCGAAAGTGAGATGAATGAAGAATGTAGAAGAATGACTTGATGCTCACAAATGATAAAAACCAAGTGCGTGACATAGGAGAAATGTTAATGCGATGCAAAAACCTAAAATGAGGCAATGCGCAAATGTTAAAGTATGATCCCGCAAGCGTTGACCATTTTTAGGTGTCTACATTTTGCCCCTCTTTGAGACAATGCGATTTTAAGCGTTGTTTCAAAGAACAATAATGAAAATTCCCCAGACAATAATAATGACATATGCATGCCCCCTCGAGGAATTGGCCGGAAACATACAGAAAAGAGGCCAATTGATCGATAAAAATGATAGGATCAAACGGACTGACAATCAGAGATTGGATGCATGAAGGATAAGCAATGTAAGGTGCACAAGACCATGATCAACATAAGATGGAGAGGACACATGTCCATCTATGCACTGACAAAGATCTATAAATGAGACCAAGAGGTGGAAAATTGCTCATTTGCACTAGCTAAAGAGGAGGATTTGTTGCTCTGGACAAGGACACTTGCAGAGAGATGGTGAACATTCCAATGGCGGATCACCTTGGAAAATGTGCATGCACATACAAATGACTGGACGATGTGGGAGCAGTGATATGTATCTCAAAAACCCATGTTTTCAATTTCATGAATTTGACTTGCTTGTAGGACATTGCGGGGCCCACAGGGGATACAGAAACTGACTTCTGCGCTTGTGTAGGGTCTTCTGCGCTTGTGTAAGGTCTTCTACACTTGTGTGAGGTCTTCTACACTTGTGTAAGGGTACACAAGTGTAGGTTACATGACACAAGTGCAGGTTACATGACACAGGTGCAGGAGTTATGACACAGGCGCAGTTGTGCATTGGGAACTCTAGATTGGTCAAAAATGGCATGCAAATGATCCGAAAAGGGGGGATAAGGGTAGGATAGGTCAGAATAGATGAAAAAAACCCTGATGTGGACATGAAAATGAGGAAATGCAACCCATAGGAGCAAACCCTAAAACTGACAAAATGTGCCCCAATTGTGATTCAGAGTCGACAGTATCCGTTGATCACGCGGGAGAATCGACTAGACTGCTTCATGCTACGACACAGACTTAGGAGCACAGAGAGAGATATTTTAGCAAGACTTGAGACATGGTAGGGATGAGGAGGATAGAGGGAGAACCCAGTGATAGAGGCACTTTCTCCTTATAACAGACAGTGGACATTATGTAGTTCGACATTATATAGTCAGCCTGTGGGCCATACTTAGGACAGATAGTCCAATTTTGTACTCCGACATGATTGTGATATGTGATATGATATGCATCGATATGATTGGATGCTATATGTTATGATTTGTAGTTATTTTTCTATGTATGGATGACTTATACACTTTTTATGAACATGTATGGATGTATTTTTATGTATTTTTGATGTATTTATGAAATGAAATGGATAAAATGCTTGATGTAATATGTGATGGAATGCAAATGTACTAACCGATGAATGCAGGATGCAGCATATGTGTTTGGATATCGGAGCACTAGACCGAACTGACTATCCGGACTGATGGAAGAAATGTTAGTAAGAAGAAATGAGATAGAGGGTAGTTAGAGATGACGAAAAACTTGCTTTCAGTAATGCACTTTGTAGGTGAGAACCTTTATTTTTATGTAGCAAAATGGATGTGTAGCATCATGGCATTGAAGGCCAGAGCTGAAATGCAACCCTTTTTGCGAAAGACAGACACATCGCAGACAAACAACAATCACAATCAAAAAAAGAAAAGGACCATGAGCCATCCCGGTCACTCTAAATCACTCAGTGACATCATCGAGCAACATAGGAACATGATCGAAGATAAATCAATAAATGATAAGACGCACAAATTCAAGCAAATCAAACAAACATCTTGATCTTCATTGTCAAAAGTTGAAAGTGCTGATAGGACGATCATGCTATCTGGTTTCAGGAAATACGGTACCCCGTCTAAGACAGGACACAGTCTGGTTTCGAGTATACCACACCCTGTATAAGACCCATGATAATAGGAACAAGGACAAATGATATCGATGCTGATGTTTGATTGAGATGACAATCATGATCAGTTTGAATGTTTGGTTTGATTGAAAAAGTTCATCTAGTTAAAGCATGATTTTATTAAAGCACAGTGTTTGATTGCGAGTCGTTGGAGGAATGCTTAGTGATCTGTCGATGCATAAAGGGAATACTTTATTGCAAAATGTTTGTTTTTGGAGTTCAATGTTTTGAAATTTTTTTTTGTGTTCATTTTTTTCAGGACGTTATTTGATTTTTAGGGATTTTCATTTTTTCAATTTTTTAGATATTTTTTCAAGACTTTATTTGATTTTTTTGAAGATTTTATTTTTTCAGGACATTATTCGATTTTTTTAATTTTTTCAGGACATTATTCTATTTTTTTGGATTATTTCAGGACATTTTTCAATTTTTTTGGATTATTTCAGGACATTTTTTCAATTTTTAAGACTTTTTTCTGGACATTATTCAATTTTTTATGATTTTTCTAGGACATTTTTCAATTTTTTTATGAAATTTTTTCAGGACATTTTAAATTTTTTTTGTTTTTAGTTTTTAATGACTTTGCCCCCAGTGTCTAGCAAGGCAAGGAATATGACAGGTGAATAAATAGGCTTGCTGAAATGATGATGGATAGAGGGAAGACAAAGGCCTTTTATCGCGGAGACAATACGGATGCAATTTCCAAGGGCTATGGCGTGATGGGACAAGAGACTAGATATGACAATGTAAAGCAGGAACATGGCATGAGGGACATGTCAAGAGGTGTTTGAAACCATGTTTAAATTTTGCGTCCTTATGTCAGATCAAGATCAAGGAATGAAAAAGAGTGTATGGATAGTGATAAGATATGGATAGGATAAGCAAGACCAAGAATGGATAAGGGACATGGATTGAGGGTCGGGGTTGGCTAAGGGATAGTGGCAGAAAGTTGCAATAAGCCAGGGAATATGGATGAAAGGTTGAAATAAGCAAATGGATAAATGACCAAAAGCTATGATAGACTAAAAGCTGCAAACAAGATGCATGATGCTTATGACGATCCTCAGCCTTGTCAAGATCAAAGATGAAAAGGAAATTGGACATGAAGGACAATAGGACAAGGAAGGGTAATGACATGGTATGATAGGATAATGAAGGGCAATAGGATATGAAGGAGGAAACCTGCCCCCAAGTGTGGTGTGCAAGAAGTTCATAAATTACGCATGATGCCTGTTTGCTAGGTTTTCATCATGGTACTTGCCCAAGGCGCCTGTTTGCCAGGTTTTCACCAGTGGACGAATTATTTTTCTTTACTTTTTTTTCTTTTCTTTTGTCTTTTTTTTTTTTTTTTTTTTGTATTTTTGACTTTTTCAAGAGAAGATGGACACATGATAGTGGATGGAAAAAGGACTCAAGCATCTTTTTTGTTTGGATAGTAGCCTTGAAAAAAAAATGGACCATGACCTTTAAAAGTATGCTCAAAGACGTTGGTAGGATAAAGACATGGAAAAATGAGATGAAACTAAGGCAAGGATTTATGCAAAGGATGGGATCAAAGGGATCGAAGGATGGAAAATATGCATTGGATAATGGATAGGGTATTGGAAGAATTGGCCTTGAGTAGATGGAAATGTTGGCAAGATCGACATTGGCACACACCTTGAGGGGTGATGGACTGATGGAGGAAAGACGTATTTTGAATATTGAGATTTGGATGGAGGAATAGCTTGGGATTTTGGGACATAAGGGCCCAAAATGGATGAAGAAGGTGATGGAGGAATAGATCTGAGAGGTTTGGATGGAGGAATAGCAATTTTGGATGCCAAGTTGGATGTTTCTTTAGGCTTTTATGCTTCAAGGAGCTGCTTAGGGATCCACATGGTTTTTGATTTTTCATGCTTTTGCGGTTCCTTGGAGTGCATTGCTTGCACAAGGGATTTAGGAACCCATATATATTTTGACTTTGCTTTATTTTGCTCAGTGGGCCTTTGTGGCCTTTTGGATATTTCTTTTTCTTTATAGATCATATTTCTCTTTGTTTTGACATGTCGATTAGATTGGACATGTTGATCCTTGAATACATGTGGATTGCTAGACTTATGACTTTTACACTTGGTATCCAAATTGCTTGGAAGAGGGAATGAATGTCGGTGTGGATGGGAATGATATGGAGGCATGTGGGATGGATGGAAGGTTATCCAAGATGTGTGCCTTTGCTGATGTTGCATAGGAGATGGAGGGATATAGGGACCTAGAATGGATGGAAGCGATGATGGGGAAGGTGGAAATTTGGATTTTGACTTTGAAGGGATACCAACGCCTTGAGTGTGAGCTCTGTAGCCATGACCATTAGTATACTCTTTGATATGGAAGGGTTCTTGCTTGTGAAGGTCTACCCCTTTGCCTTTATCAATATCTTGACTTGTAGGATACTCTTTTCTTTGGGAAGAAGATGCGAGTCCATTATGAGGTGGATATGATATGAGAGAAATAATGAGATCTTGAAGTGGATTGGATTGCACCAAAGTGGAAGAACCCATTGTGCATGTCAAGGGTTCATGAACATCTTGCACTGACGCGTTAGAATCATGAGGGGTATCAGGATCATGTGGGGGATTAGGATCATGTAGTGGACATGGTTCAATGACAGGCTCTTCATCAAAAGAAATGCGATCTTGGAGTGGATATGCTGGATTAGGATGTGGAGATGGAGGAACAAGTGGATCTTGTGGAGGATTTAAAGGAATAATTTGATCTTGACAAGGAGGAAGATCATTGGAATCCTCTTTAAAGGTGCTTTGCTCTTGACTTTCAATGGGATCATTGGAAAGGATGGAAGGGATATCTTGATCTTTCTTAGGAAGTGGAATGTCAATGGGTTTTGAAAGGTTTTTTCATGAAATGGAAGGGGATCATTTGGGATTGGATGGACTGGGATATCCTGATCTTGCTCGAGGAAGGGAGTGTCAATAGGACTTTGGATAGGATGGACAAGAGTAGGGGAATCATCATGAGTGTCTGGGAACATGGGGTCTTGGACAACAATTGTATGGGATGATAAGGTTTCAGGATCTTGATCTTGATTTTCTTTAGGACTCATTTCTTCATGCTCTAAATTATCCTCTTGACATGGGGTTGGACTTCAGATATGCCTGGGGTATTCGGACAAGGAATCAATGCTTTAGCATGAAGGAAATGCACTTTGAACATTTGTGATGGATTCTGGCAAGGAATCAATGCTTGAACATGAGGAAGAGGGACTTTGAAGGGGGTCCTCTAAAACAGGTAATGGCAATAAAGTGCATGATGGCATTGGGTCTTGTATTTCTAAAACATGACAAGGATGTGCATCATGAGTTGGATTATCTTGGCAATAAATTATGGATAGCTCTTGGATAATTGCATCCTTAGGTGTATTGTTTGATGAGGACAATATAGAAGGTTCTTGTGAAACTTCTAGAGGTGTAGGGATAGATGCCACTGGAGAGTCAATTTGTTTGTGAGGGGATGAGGCATTGCTAGACATAATTGTATTATCTTGATCTTCCTCAAAGAACTCACTTGGTCGTTTCCTTAAGATCATTGCAATAAAGCCACCTTTCTTTCAAGGTTTTGACATAGTTGTATCTGGAATTTGAACTTGTTTTTGGTTTGATGTCATGTTTTGATATTGGACTTAGTTCAATTGTTCCGACATGTTTGAAACTTGGGTTGGTGTGTGTTGCAACCTTTGTTTTTGAATGTTTGGTTGGTATTCTTGACATTGATATGTTGATTGAACTTGTTGATATTCCACCATTGGTTGAACTATTTGTTGACATTGTATAGTTGGTTGGACATATTGTTGAAATTGAACCATTGGTTGTCTTGGTTGCATATGTTGGACAATTGGTTGTGATGGTTGAAAATCTGATTGATAGTAAACACCTTCTTGTTCTAGTTGTGGAGGCACATAATGTTGAAATTGATGTTGTCTCTTTTCTTGAAATTGTTTCATCATCTCTATTTGGGAGAGGAGAGCTGGTATGTCTGATCGTTCAAGAAGGGATCTTGCATCAATTGGCTCGATATTTGGATTTCAACCTGGAAATTTTTGAAACATTTTGGACACTTGTGATCTATTCTTCACAATGTTTTTCACTCTTTGTTCCAATATCTCATTTTCTTGAGCTAGCTTCTCCTCAAGTTTTTGTATTTGGAGATTTACATCATCATGATAAGTTTGATCGATATTGCCTTGTTGTTGGGTTGGATATAATTGTGATTGCATTGTCGGTTGATATGTCAAACTTTGTTGCATCATTGGTGCTTGGAACCTTGTTTCAATAGACATGTCACTATGCAAATGCAATATTTTTTGGAATTTTTCAAGGATAATGTATGATATGCAACTAAATGCAAACTAAATAGATGAAAATGCAATCTATGTTTTTGGTTGTTTTTCAAGATTTTGACAAACTTTTTGGAATGCAGATCTAAAAGAGACCTTTAGGAAATTGAAATGATGTCTAGACCTCAAAGGACAAAAGGACTTAGTTGACAAAGGACAAGATGACAATGTCTCCACTATATGCTTGGATACTAAGCTAGGTTTGATGAAATGATATTGATGACAAAAGGACAAAAGATTTGATAAGGTCTAGACTTCTTAACAATGACTAAAGGTTTATCAAAGATTTGGATTACTCAAGTATGACAAGACCTGGTTTTGACACTATATGCAAAGAGACAATTGCTATGATATGATAATGACTTAAGCTTAATGAAGAGACTTAGGGTATGCAAATATGAATGAATGACAATGATATGACTTTGATGCAAGAGGACATATGCAAATGCATGACTCTTATTGATATGCAAAGGAGTATGACTTAGGTGAAACTTAACCTTGATAGTTGACAATGACTTTTGCAAAATGCAACCTAGGATGAACTTAAATGTAAGTGACATGAATGTTGAGACAAGATTTTGAACAATATTTGACAACCATGTTTGAAGATGAGTTTTGAACCTTGTTGAACTTTTTGTTGGATGAATGTCTCTTGTGTTTAAACTTATGTTGGATCAATTTGTTTTGCTCTCTGAAATGGGATGCAATTCAACTTTTGACAAGCAAAGAATACAAGATATTGCAACTTAGACTCAAGACAATCATGCTCATTTCCACATTTCTTATGGTAGGCAAAGACATTAGGTACTTGAGAGGTAGACTCATTATGGGATTCAAGGAGAATACATAGATGCTTGACCCCACGGGCTCCCCTCCACGGCACTCACTTCTCAGGGCAGCCAAGCATTAGTCCCCATGGAAATCTCCCCATGGCGAACTTAGTATCTCTTCCAAGTATCCGAATTTGTCCTTCTCAAGCAACTAGAAGGGTTTTTGGCCTCTAAAAACAAGGTGTTTAGTAAGGATTTCTATTAAGCATTACTCCTTGATGTCACACAAGCGTGATTGAGACATTAAGCCCATCAAGATACCAAACAAATGTAGTCGCGCAAGCACGATTTAGACCAAGAGGCCCTACTTAGATGTTGATATGAGAAAGAGTTCAAGGGTCATCACTTCCCAAGTAACTGCAATTCCCACGTAACACTTCCTTCAAAGCTTTCGCTCATTGGGTATTTTTTTCATAGTGAGTTAGAATGCCAAGGAATTATAGCCGTACTCACTTTGGGTTGTTCCCTTCTCACGATTATCACTTGCTTGCAAAAGCAAAGTGGTCGGGAAGGCAGGCCCTCTAAATGTGACACACAATTAACAACACAAGCATGGTATTGAAGATCTGGATTTCTGATCACCCTAAGAAGGATGAGAGCATACTCTCCTACTCCAATGTCATACTTAACAATCAAAGCAAAAAAATGTTCATTCCCACCTATTTATAAATCACTAAGTGCCTAATTAAAAATCTCAAACACACAGTTTGGTTGTTTCTCCAAGGCAACCTGCAAAACCCAAGTTAGAGGTTTGATTTGTTGTCTTTGACCATCGATTCTGCATAACACATGTTAGTAGTTTGATTTATAGTCTTTTCCATGCGTATGCCAAGATTCTGCACAAATAATTAGTACCAAAATCCAAAGCATAGAAAATAGAATGCAAAAACACCAAAAATTTCAAGTAAACACTGCATTTTTCACCTCTGTTATGGACTTTACACAAGCACAGAACTCATGACACAGGCACAAGATGTCTGACACAAGCGCAAAATGTCACCTACACAAGTGCAAGATGCAGGACACAGGTGCAAGATGCAGGACACAGGCGCAGAAGTGTCCAGAATACCTTGCACGGCCTTGTTTTTGGGTTTTGGACCTGCAAAATCAACTTGAAAGCACTCCAAAACACAGTAAAGGGGTTAGAAGGTTAGTATTCACGTCGGGTTCACCAATTAATGTAGCATCAGAATTAGGAATCATCAAAGCAATATATAAAAGGACATATTATTCATTATTAGCTCAATCCCAAACACACATTGCAATGATCTAATCCTAAGCACACTCAATAGAGACATAAAAACAAAGCATTCAAAAGCAAATATTCATGCAAACCAGATGATCATTTGGATGCTTCTTCCATGCGGCTCCATTTTTCTTCTTTCCTCTTCAAATGGATTTGTGGATCTCACCTACAAGTGCACAACATACAATTGAAAGCAAGATTGATATTGGTTTGTTGATCAAGAGTACTAGAAGCATAAGTTCGATAGTTTGATTAGGGATTCGGGATCAGCTTTGATTGAAAATCATCCAATTTATAGAAGAATTGGATAAATGACAAGATTAGCATGATGCAATTCAAATGGAAATTGCAAATCAATATGACAAATTATGCACTTTCCATGCACAATTTGATTGATTGATAATTGATGACAAATTATGACACATTCTATGTCAAAATTGATTGATTATCAATTATGACAATTTATGACAAATTGAAATGTCATTCCCATAGAATTAGGAGAGAAATAGGAGGAATTTGAAATTAGGAAATTAAGAAAATTAGAAAATTGAAATTGATGACAATTAGGAATTAGAAATTGATGGAAAAATAGGAAATTAGGAACTAGAAGAAATTAGGTAAATTAATTAATAATTTGTCATTTATTAATTAATTTACAAGAGGAAGAATAATTAGCCAATTAAATAAAGATTTAATTGTAATGAGAAGACCTAGGATTAATAAATAATTTAGTAATCCTAGAGGAAGAAATGAGAAATTAGGTTAAATGAATAAATCATAAAACCCTAGAAGACGAATTAGGTCTTGAAATATAATTGACTCGATTTGATTTGATTTTGGATTGATAAATGACCAATGTGATAAACGATTTGACTGAAAAATGTGCCAATTGACGAGGAACAATGACAAATTGATCCAAATTGACATAATTGAGACAGACAATGATCGATAGCGAAATGATCGCAAAATGACAAAATTGACAAGAATAAGGATCGATAACAAAATAGATTGCAAGACAACAAGATTGAAAATGACCACGATTGATGACGAATCGATCACAAAATGACAAGATCAAACATGACAATGATTGATGACAAATCGATTGTTAAAATGACAAGATTGAAGGATTGATGATAAATCGACAAGATTGATAAGAGGACAACGATCGATGACAAATTGATCGCAAGATTGACAGGATTGAAAAGAGGACAAAACCCTAATTAGGATTGACGATGTCCAAAATGATAAGATTGATGATAAGATTGATGATAAGATTGATAAGAGGACAAAAACCCTAATTAAGATTGACGATGCCCAAAATGATAAGAAATTAGCACGCACATTGATGCGATAGGATGAAATCGATCAAAATCATGGTTGGATAGTGTTGTCGACAAGACCAAATTTGAAAGTGAGATGAATGAAGAATGTAGAAGAATTACTTGATGCTCGCAAATGATAAAAACCAAGTGCGTGACATAGGAGAAATGTTAATGCGATGCAAAAACCTAAAATGAGGCAATGCGCAAATGTTAAAGTATGATCCCGCAAGCGTTGACCATTTTTAGGTGTCTACAATCTCGAACATCAAACACATATCTGCATGCTCTAATCTTCTTGCCAAAACATTCATCAACTTTCACATTTTCACTTTCCACTATCTTCTTCAACCTCTTATTGTAATACTGATAGGCCTCTATCTTAGTATAATACCCTAAGAAGATTCCTTCATCACATCTTGCATCAAAATTTCCTATATCCTCATCTCTTTTGATATAACATTTGTTTCCAAAAACTCTAAAATATCTTACTATAGGAAAATGACCAAACCATAACTCATAAGGAGTCTTACCAAAATCACCTACAACTTTTTTTCAAAATGTTTGTGCAACATTTCCTTCAATCAACATCATTCTAGCAGCATCCAAGATTGTTTTGTTCTTCCTTTCAACAACTCCATTCTATTGAGGGGTTCTAGGAGAAGATAACTATCTTCTAATTCCATTCCTCTCATAGAGTGTAGATTCTCCTCCTTTGTTAGATCTCAGACACTTCAGCTTCAACTCTATCTCAGTCTCCACCTTTGCTTTGAATATCTTGAATTTCTCCAATGCTTCTAATTTCTCCCTTAGAAAAGTCACCCACATAATTCTAGAGTAGTCATCAATCAACAACATGAAATACATGTCACCTTGCATGATTCTCACTCTTGTAGGACCACACAAGTTAGTATGCACAAGATCTAATGGTCTAGTAGATGTATACAAATTACTCTTTAATGATGTTCTTGTTTTATTTCCCAACTGACATTCTTTGCATACCAAATTAGAGGGCTTCACAATCTTAGGAAAATCTCTAGCATCTTGAGTATAACTTATCCTTATCATACAGTCAAAATTAACATGACACATCCTCCTATTGCATAACCAACTTTCATCTATCTAAGTGATCAAACAACTTTTCTCACAGGAATTCAAGTGAAAGATATTACCTTTAGTTTTAGTCCCTGTTGCAATCTCTATATTGGAGGAATTAAAAATCTTATATTTACCATTCTTGAATTGCAAATCATATCCCTTGTCAACCATCTATCCAACACAAAATATTATGCTTCAAACCTTCAACATATAAGACATCATCATTCTTACCATCAAAAGATATAGAACCTCTACCATGAATTACACAAGCTTTATCATCTCCAAATCTTACTATACCACCATCATACCTTTCCATATTCACAAATTCACTTTTATCACCTATCATTTGATGTGAACAACCACTGTCAATTACCCATTCATCTTTCTCTTCAATATTAGCAGCCAAAGTTTTCTCCTCAACAATGCAGCTTGTAGGATTCACTAGTACCGGATCATCTTCCTTGATAGCAATAAATACAAATTCATCTCTTGAACTCCCATTATCTGATTCCTCATCTATCACACCTTCATTAACAACATAATAGCATCTCTTCTGATTTATGTACTTCTGGTAGGGCTTGTCATGCTTATCATGCTTCTCATATCTATCATACTTATCAAATCTATCATGTCTTTCATGCTTATCATACCTGGACATTCTTTTAGGATACCTAGAAGCAAAATGTCCTATCTTATTACAGGAGAAATATTTCAAAGTTAACTTTCCGTCATACTTACCAAATCCCTTAGGCAATCTCTAAGCAATAAGTGCTTCAAGCTCATCCAACTCTTTCTCTTTCTCTTCCATCTCTCTCTCATAGCTTGAAACCCTAGATGACCTCTCCCAGATCATACAACTACTTCTTGGATATAGAGGATTTAAATGTAGTCTCAAATTTACCATGTGATTCTCCAAATTCACTCAACTCAAAAGAAGCCGACCTACGAAGCAACATATCTCTTGTCGCAGTAGTCACACTCTGAATCTCATCAATAGCAACAACTTTAGCTTTATAAAAAGAAGGCAAGGATCTCAATACCTTAGCAATAATCTCATCTTCCTCAAGAGTTCCACCAGCACACCTGATGTTCATAACAAGATCATTCACTTTAGCCATAAAGGATGTATGTTCTCATCTTCTCCCATCTTCAATGTCTCATACTTTCCCTTCAAACTCTCCAACTTAGCAATTTTAACTTGTGCATCTCCTTCATACAAGACCTATAGCTTTTTCCATATCTCATGTGCAATCTTAAGTCCCATCACATTAGTCATCTTTGAATCGGTCAAAGCACTCAGCAATGCTTCCTTAGCCCCTATGTTATCTTCAGCTTCCTTGTTTTCATCAACAATAACCGGTCCATTCGAAGGAACAATGTAGACATTCTTTATAATATTCCAATAGTTTTCACCAAGAAACTTGAAATGTACTTCCATCCAGTCCTTCCATATAGTATAATTATTTCCATCAGATCTAGGACTCTCCTTCATAAATACATAAGTTGCCATCCTGGATCTCCTCAAGCGATTAAGCTTCTTCTGAAGGATCTAGCTCTAATACCACTTGTTGGAAACAACAAGGAAGGAAAATTGAGAGGAGGGGGTGGATCAGTTTTCACCAGATTAAATAGATTAAGAAAAATCTTAGAACTGATAAACTACAACAAAAAGAAAGATAACAACAATACACATAACACCAATAGTTTTGACGTGGAAAACCTAGTTAGGGGAAAAACCACAATGGGAACTTACCCACAATAAGATGATACTTTGTAGTAGTATGTATAAATATTACAATGGGGAATTCACATACATTCATGCACATTACCTAGAGCTCACTGCTCATATTACAATGACCCATAAGGATCCAACCCTCAAGGAAGGCTCACTACCTTACAAAAATGATCGGACTACAATCCAAAAAGGATGAACTGCAAAAATAGCATATGTTAATGCTTGATGATAGTTTCGGTTAAGCTCAAATGTCTTCCCTTCACCAATATCTAATCAACACACCACACCGAAAGATGAATCATTGATCGCACATACACCACTCTCTAATAATCCAGAGTCAACAACAACCAAAAAAAATTACATGAATATTACACCCATCTATACAAATCATCAACTTTGACTACAACGTTGGCCAAACCCTTAACACCTAATTACAAAATTACATCACACGATACATAAATCAACCACCTGACCAATACAATATCATAGAAAGCATAGCATGGATCTAAACCAACTCCTCAAACATGCACCACCATCAGAAATCTCGCTAAGATCAACCGCAACACATTACACCACCAAAATACCGCATAACACAAAGAATATCACTAGACCAAGAAGATCATCAAGAACTCACACTATACCCAATGTAGACTATAAAAAGAAAGAAAGAAATGATTAGGAAATAGCAACAAGTGCATTAGAACCATCCGCAATAGCTGCACCAACACCACTTATTCAAATCTTCATCTATCAAAATGCTAACACTGACGAACACTTAATTAGTAGCAAATCAAATAAGAAAGATAGCTTCCAGAGCATCAAATCATGAACTATCTGAAATGAAGATACAAATGAATATCCCAAACACTCTCTAAAATCCACAACACAAGATATGATCATACTGAAGCACAATGGATCAAACACTAGAGCACTGCAACATTGAACACTGAAAACCGGTATCCATACTAGAATCCTCAACTCGATCAAATCATCACATAGCATAATGGTATCAATAAAGAATGAAGTAAAAATACTGAGATACTTCATACTAAACCACAAATCCAAATTAATTCTTAGCATCACCAAAACATAGGAATATGTTGACATCAATGACAACAACATATTCTAGCAACAACAATATCTAACATATGAGATGACAAAAATTAGTCATTGATTGAATGCAAGATAAAGCATGCAAATGGATTGTGAAATGAATGCCAAATGTGAAATATGGATAGGATAAGATAGATGCTAAAAAAATGTGAAGATAAATCCTATTTTTATGTAGAAAAGTTGTTGTGCATGAAGGTATAAGGAACCAAGATGACTTTGCATCTCTTGCATGGACTGGAAATCTGAAAACAAAAGGGTGCTCTAGGTCAAAATAAGAACCATGAAACCTTGTCAAAATATGTGAGGAAGAGAGACTTAGAAAATGATAGTCGTAGTACATAAGGGATAATTAATGATCCAATATGAAAAGGATAAAACTCATGATATAAAGCATTCCAATACACACAAGGAAAGTGAGCACATAAGTAGTGCTACAAGAATGACCCACAAACATGTCAATGACAAATACAAATATAGTGCCTTATTATATTCCTCTATACACACCAAGATATGAAAGATATAGGTGGTCTCAAGAAAGCATGTGAAGTGAGAAAAAATGTAAAGATCAAATATAAAAGCTCAAGGAGTGTTAGTGTACGATTTTTTATTTTTCCTTATATTAGGGGGTATTTATTTTCCTACACATTATTTAAGCTTGCTTAGGTTATTAGGAGTGGTTAATATGAGGAAAAGGGGAAATAATTCAACTACATGTGTAATTATCACCTACTCTATTAGGGTTCCCACAAATACTGAGAGGGGGGGGTGAATCAGTATCTGACCGGTTATGAGATTTTCTTAAAACTGAATATGCAGAATATAAAGTAACAGTATACCGATATGCAGAAATTAATGCAAATAACAAAGTCAAAAGCATCCACATGAAAAGAACACCATAACACAAGATGTTTAACGAGGAAACCCGGTGTGGGAAAAACCTCAGTGGGATTTGTGACCCACAATATTCACTTATTGGCCAATAAGAGAATATTACTTACAATAGGGGCCTGCACATGCAGGAAGGCCAACTACCTAGAGCTCACTGCTCAACAAGAAGTCACACTGACTTACAAAGAGGATTTACACAAATCCAATATTCTATACTGCTTTACAATAGCATCTTCAATGCCAGATTCAGTACCGGTTCTTGCTCTGTTCTTTACATATACCCTTGACCTACAATTCACACATTAGGTCTGCCTTATAATTTTTATTACATTCTCTCTATATCCTACAAATGCCTACAATGATCTCTTTTATATACAAGAGTCATTTTACAATTTGCCAAGTCAACTTACAATGATAAACAAAATATTACATATCAAAAATCCTGTCGGCCTCTATGCTAGTATACATATTTCCTTCTGTGCCGGTGTACATCTTCTGTGCCGGTGCCGGTGTACATTGATTTTGTTGATGCCAGTGCACTATTCTGTTTGAGTAATGCTTTGCTGGTATAATGTCTTTGTCGGTGCCATAGGATTGCAAGGTTGCCTGTGTAGTGCTTTGCCGGTATAATGTCTTTGTCGGTGCCATAGGATTGCAAGGTTGCCTATGTAATGCTTTGCCGGTATAGTGTCTTTGTCAGTGCCATAGGATTGCAAGGTTGCCTGTGTAATGCTTTGTCGATATAGTGTCTTTGTCGGTGCCATAGGATTGCAAGGTTGCCATCAATGACAAAACCTTCAATCACACACAATGTCTCATTGGAGTGTCCATATGCCAACAATCTCCCCCTTTGGCATTGATGGCAACACTCATGAGAAATTTCAAAAAGATATCCAAAAATGTGTATACCCAAAAAAATGTTACCAAAAATATGAGGGCTCCCCCAAAGCATGTGATTCCTGTGTTTTGAATTGATCCCTGTGTTTTGAATTTTCTCATCTACTACTCCCCCTTTGGCATCAATGACAAAGGTTAGTAGATTTGTAGTTGTACCAATACATAACCTCAACCTTGTAGTTGGGTAGTTATTAGCTGAAGAATATCTCCCAAAATTAAGTTTATACCATCCATAAACTTCTTGCTCTCCTTTGTTGCTATCTCAGTTTTGTGTACTGTATCGATGAGATGCTGCAAGTGCTCTGTCGGTGTTTTGCTACCCTGTTTTAGTGCCTTTGAGATTTACTTACGCAGAGATGCTAAATAGTCTAATCTTGGACTTAGTTTAGATCTCAAAAATTTTGCCTTGTTTATTATTTTCTCTTTTTCTCTTTCTAATTTAAGCAATTCTTCCTCAAAATTTGTTATCTTTTTCAAAATTATCAGCAAGTTTATTGATCTCTTCCTGTACCTTGCTTATCTTTTTGTCTACATCCGTGGTCAAAATTTTTACCTTACAGGTGTCTTTATACAGAGTTTTGTACTCTTTCAATATATTGCACAGTTCCAGTAGAAGTGTGTCAAATTCCCTATTACACTTCTTTATTCCTTAAAGAATTTCTGTTTTTCTTTTTCTACACTTTCTTTTATTGTTTCTACCTTTGATTGCTCAAAATTTCCAAAAATATATTTACAAAGTGTATCCAACTGGCCTAAAGAATCTTTGTTTGCTATATTACAATTTGGAGCTATTAATTTCAAAACTAGAATTGAATCATCTATTGCTTTATATGCTTGTGAGCTATAATTAGTTATTTTCTTGATAGAATTGAGCAATACCTCGATTACATTTGATGATGACCCAGTAAACTGAGTGTCGATGGAAGGGACCATGCTGGTACTGACCTCTGGTAGGTCTGTTTGTGTCTCCACAGTTTTTCTTGCATCATTTCTTATCGGTGGCATCTGTTCTTAAGCCTTTAGCTTTGTTGGTTGCTCTATTTGTGTTCCAGATTCCTTCTTTTTCTCTGAATCTGCTGCTGGTTGCTCCTGGTTTCCTATTGCCGGTTGCTCTTGGTTTCCTGTTGCCGGTTTCTCCTTGTTATCAAATTTCTCTATGGTATCCTTATCTACCACTATGTTGATTTTTTTGAGTATCAACATTCACAGTATATAGGACTTCAGGATTAGGATTGTTATCCTCTGTGTCCATGCTCTTAGCTACCGGTTGATCTTCTGTAGTTGTTTTTACCGGTGGAGTATTTAAAGGAGGTGGGGGTAAGTTGTCTCTAATCTTGATACTTGGCGGTGCACCAACTTTACCTTTCCCTTTGTCCTTTTGATATACCACAATGGGTTTGGGATTCATATATTCTTCTTGTTTTTCTTTTTCAACCAAGAATCTATCCCAACCATCTTATGTTTCAATTGAGACTTCAGTAACTCTGCCTACCATTAATGATATTTGCTGGTGTGCAGTGGAAAAGACTATCCAGTTGGCCTGAGCTATCAAATCATCAATTTCCTTAGGTGAGTTGGCCAGGTATACTGCAAGTAATTTTTCTATTTTTATTTTCTTATCCAACTCAATTATTCCTTGCCTTCTAGCCTCAAGTCTCTTATATAATTCATCAGGAATTTCATTTAGGACTTGCATCAAAAACTTTTTATACATGTCCATGTGTAGTATAACACTTTCCTCAATTTGTCCTTTCTCATCTTCTGATAGGGTGTCATAGATTTTCCGTATGTTTTTCAATTTTCCTTCCACTGTGATTTCATCCAGTAATATGTCAAAAGGGGCGAAGTCAGTGTCTATCTTCTTCTTCCTTTTGGGGGTTAGCTTTTTCTTAGGTGTGGCTTTCTTGACTGGAGACCTCACAGCTTGTTGCTTCTATCTTGTCCTTTTAGGTGAAGGAGTGGATACCGGTGAGGGGTCTCTTTTCCTCACAACTCTTTTGAAAGTTGCTGGCATATCTCCTTCTAAGGAGGTATCTACCGATGATAGATGAGTTTCAGGCTGTTGGGCTACCAACTCATCTTCTGTTATGCCGGTTTTCTTCAATACATCATCTTTTAAGGCTTTTGTTTGCCTACTTCCTTTCCTCACAAGTGCCTCAACTTTCTTTACTCTCTTTTTGGATTGAATTTGACTTTCAATGTGCTCACCACTACCAAATACTTCTTCCTTTGGTTCATGAGGGGCTTCCAGAAGTGCTTTGGCATAAGTTCCCACTATGTGATCATTTGCTTCATACCCCATTTCTGTAACCCAAATTGTTCTTGGGATGACTGCTTCCATCCAGATCTCATCGTTTTTTATTACAAAACATATGTCATCCTTGTATTTGTTGACAATTTCCTATGATAGTCTGATCCTCTTATTCATTTTGACCTTTAGTGCTTGAAAATACTCATGGATATTCTTTTCTTTGTTTTCACCCATGTTGTTGAATAAGTCAGACAATTGCTTTCCTACCGGTATGTCAAATCCAAAATTCTTGTTGCCTATACCGGGAGCCTGTTTGGTTATATGTAGCATTAAGCATACAAGAAAATTTCCAAATCTAAAGGTTCCTTTCTTATCCTTCTTGATTTTTGCTAAGTTATCAATTAACTCATCTTTTAAACATTCATAGATGTCAATTTTTACATTGTTCTTAACCATGTCATAAGCACTTTTTATGCATAAACTTGAAACAGAGTTAAAGCCTATTTGCATGAGTTGCCTTGTAACCTAGAATCATGCTAATGAATTTTACATTTATATCAGTTACATCATTAACCCTCAATGATCTTTTGTTGGATGTTGCACCAGTTAGTTTCGTTACTAGGTCATTGGAGACCTTCTTGGTTTTGTCGGGTCTAGTACCAGTGGAGGGTAACCTTGTTACTGCTTTCACAGCTACCTTTGTAATTTTGTGCACTGAGTCAAGCCAAAAGAATGAGCCATGTACCCTGCTGAGAACTATCCTAATCACTTCCTTGGGAAATTCAGGAATGCAGAGGATTTCAGTGAATCCTAGGGTTTCAACAATTTGGTGTTTAGGTTTCACATTTCCAGCATTGTCACATATAACAAATTTGTACATGTCTTTGATTTCTTCATCACCTAATTCCTCTATGTTGGAATGAATGTACATTCTAGGGTCTTATGCATAAACAACACCCTTTGGAATTTGGGAAAAAGAACTTGTGTTGTCATCTTTCTTAGCTACCTCGGGAACTAGCTCAAACATGGGCCTAGGTTGTTTTATAACCTCGACTACTGTAGGGTTTGCTATGAATTCAGGTGTAGAGGAGGATGCCATGATGATAAATACGTTTTTTCTGCCTTTGGATGGACTGATTGCTGAAATGCTTTGCCTCTTTGCTCGGAATGCCTTAGCTCAGAAATCTTCGCGCTCTCTGAAGGTTTGAATTCACGGTGAAATGAAATGGAGCCAAAAACTTAATTTATAAAGTCTTTTCTACCACCTACCACATTAATTGTCTGCCGGTAATGTATCAACTCAACTTTATTTTCCGGTAATGAAGGATTTTCAACTTCTTTTCTCTAACCGAGGGATTAATAGCACATGTGTCATTAAATTGCCAAACCCTCAAGATAATTTTCTTCAATTTGATGAAGAACATCCTGTCGATGGAGCATTGCTCTGTCCTATCGGTGGAGCATCATATTGTCCTGCTGGTGAAGCATTTGTTGGTTCTACCAGTGGAAGAGTAACCCCAATATTTAGAATACCTTTTCTAATCCATTGCTTTGAAAATTCTTGCTTAACCTCTTCAACCTTTTCTTTGCCTTTCAAGCTAGTACTTTTGTTATTTACCGGTGTACTTTTACTTCTACAGAATTTTGCAATATGACCAATTTTGTTACATGCATAACAAGTTACATTATTTTTCTGAATAGCTTTCCCATAACCTATGCCAGTTTGCATTCTACATTTATTTGATAAATGACCAAATCTTCCACAAACATAGCATCTTACATTCATTCTGCAATTTTCAGAGTTATGACCAATTTTGTTGCATTTGGTGCATTGAATGGTGGGAGTATTGATGTTCTGATAATTCCTAGATCTACATTCATTTGCCCTATGACCATATTTATTATAGTTAAAGCATTTTCCATTGAATTTGTAAGTATTAGAGGGTCTTACTAGTTTGCTTTGATCCTGGGTATTTGCAGTACCGAAGCTTTCTCCAACTTCAAATCCAACTCCAGAAGTGTCACCTTTGGGTTTTTGATTCTTCAATAAGGTACCAAGTTCTTCTGAGCTTTTCTTGAGTTTTTCTTTGTGTTGATTTGTAGTTTCCAATTCCCTTTCCAAGATCTCTTTTTGTCTCATCAGTTCATTCGAGTCATTTTGAGTATGCATCAGATCTGTCTTCAACATATCATTTTCATAGCCAAGTCTTATGTTCTCATTTGTTGCATCACTTAGTCTTCTAGTCAATTCTTCTTCATTCCTCTTTCTGTCCTCAATCTCTTTGAAGAATCTCATAGTCATATCCTGCATTTCATTTTTTGTTGTCATGATCTCTTGTTTCAATTTGCTCATCATATCATTCAATGATTCCTTTTCATCATTTTCATTTTGCAACTTTTCACAAAGTTCTCTTCTCTTGTTTCTTGTAACAGTAAGATTTTCTTGAAGTGCCTGAATAATGTCCTGAGTTGCTTTTAAATCATCTTCTAATTTGATATTTTTCAACTTCTCTGCATCATAGTCAGTAAGAGCTCCTTCAAGTTGCTTCATTAGATTTTCCATCTTTACCAGTGTCAAGATCTTCCTCAAGCTGTTAGGCTTCTGAAAATAGAGGACCAGGCTCTGATACCAATTGTTAGGGTTCCCACAGATACTGAGAGGGGGGGGTGAATCAGTATCTGACCTGTTATGAGATTTTCTTAAAACTGAATATGTAGAATATAAAGTAACAGTATACCGGTATGTAGAAATTAATGCAAATAACAAAGTCAAAAGCATCCACATGAAAAGAACACTATAACACAAGATGTTTAACGAGGAAACCCGGTGTGGGAAAAACCTCGGTGGGATTTGTAACCCACAATATTCACTTACTGGCCAATAAGAGAATATTACTTACAATAGGGGCCTGCACATGCAGGAAGGCCAACTGCCTAGAGTTCACTGCTCAACAAGAAGTCACACTGACTTACAAAGAGGATTTACACAAATCCAATATTCTGTACTGCTTTACAATAGCATCTTCAATGCTATATTTAGTACCGGTTCTTGCTCTGTTCTTTACATATACCCTTGACCTACAATTCGCACATTAGGTCTGCCTTATAATTTTTATTACATTCTCTCTATATCCTACAAATGCCCACAATGATCTCTTTTATATACAAGAGTCATTTTACAATTTGCCAAGTCGACTTACAATGATAAACAAAATATTACATATCAAAAATCCTGTCAGCCTCTGTGCCAGTATACATATTTCCTTTTGTGCCAGTGTACATCTTCTGTCTTGGTGTCGGTGTACATTGATTTTGTTGATGTCGGTGCACTGTTCTGTTTGAGTAATGCTTTGCCGGTATAATGTCTTTGCCGGTGCCATAGGATTGCAAGGTTGCCTATGTAATGCTTTGCCAGTATAATGTCTTTGCCGGTGCCATAGGATTGCAAGGTTGCCTATGTAATGCTTTGCCGGTATAGTGTCTTTGTCAGTGCCATAGGATTGCAAGGTTGCCTATGTAATGCTTTGCTGGTATAGTGTCTTTGCCGGTGCCATAGGATTGCAAGGCTGCCATCAATGACAAAACCTTCAATCACACACAATGTCTCATTGGAGTGTCCATATGCCAACATACTCATGGGTAGTCGGGCTACACACCCTCTTTTGGTTGCTTGTTCCACGTCACATAACCACTATTTTTTCATTTCCTAAGTGGGTTATAGGGTAGTTGGGTTTCTCACCTTCAATTTGGTTCTATGTGCCACCTTTATAACTCCTATTTTTGTTTTCATGTAAGGAGGTTATGCCACATATTTTGGTATCCACCAAGTAGGTTAAACCTCCCACTTTTTATGGGGAGTGAGAGTTAATGCACCTCTTGGATTTATATGCTATTATTTTTCTATATAATAAGCACTATACTCTCACCTTCAGTACTTCAGTGATAGCTCAATGAGAGTCTTCTCAAAATTCTCTCATTTGTCTCTATTTTTCTCTCATTTCAGATTTCTCTTCATTTAGTTATTTTTATCTTCGATCTTTTGTTGCTTGGAGGTGCATGTGATCTATGATACAAATCAGATCTTGGCTCGATCCGTGCTTCTCACAGAATCCTACATGGTATCAAAGTTGTGTTGTCTGGCATAGCTCATTATTTTTTTGAATTTTTTAGAGAGATTTGAGACAATTAGATAGATATTATTTTCTTTAAAAACCAAGTATTCTCTTCTCTTGCATTCTCATGTGACCTTGAGAATTATAATAGTTTACAAGAAAATAAGCTTCTAGTTAATCTAGTTTATATATATAGGTGTTCTTGTGAGATCTGGGTGATTGCATCTTTTTGGTATTGTTGTCCTCAAAATTTGATTCCCTTCAATTTCCTTAGGATAATATGATCTAAACTGGGTGCAGAGAAAACATCAAAGATAAGGAAATTCCAGAGACAACATATGACAAGGTTTGATTAGACCTTCTACACTTCGGGCTTCCTTAGAGCCCAGGTGGGTATACCTCTGTGAATTAATTTCACACTTTTAAACAATAAACCCACAGCAAACCAGTCCAGAAAACCAGTGGATTTATTCACCTTGAAATCAACTGAAGACAAAGAATAGAAACTGTACTCAACTTCAGCATTTTTTATCAACAAAGTATGCAATAAACAACCTCGATTAATACCAATGCCTTATCCAAGGTTACAGAGTCACCTAAACTCAAATAAAACTCCTGAAACAATATATCTTTATGCTTCTCGTCAGCTTGGTTTCCACTAATCCTGATATATGCCTGACACATACAAGAATTCAATCATTCTAGACTAAGCTATGATCCTCAAAATTCAAAGTTCCTTCCAAAGAATTTACTGGTATGAGTGATCCCGCGTATTTAATTTCCCTCCTAAAGAGAAAAGCTAACAAACACTTATACTGAGATTGCTTTGCAATTCCATTCAAACTAAACAACCCTGGATTATTCAGGATAAAGACAGTAAATAAATTTGTGAACAAACTTGAAGACAACACATAGCTTTACTCAAAACCGATGGCCTGTATATTGATATTCATTTCAAGAAATATTATAAGGAATTCTGATTCTTCATTAGACTTAGAAAAGCTCAGATAAATTTCTGCAGCATTTTCTTACAAAATTTTGTGATCCCCTTTTCTTATAGTCCTGGTATCCATTTATAACAACATGGATGTACAAAGCTTCGGACTTCTCGAGGAGAGTTTGTTACAATTATTTCAAAAATTGAAGAGATTACAATTTTTGCGTAAAAGCAGTTATGCGCTCTTTTCAGCCTCTGCAGTTTGTTCAACGAGCTATTTGGTTGCAACCTCTTCTATCTTTTCAGGGGCACTCTCCAATTGCTCTGGATCATGGGTGGAATATTTAACTTCCCACTCATTATATGTCTCTTCTATCGGCCATGAAAAATTAATCACATCATCTTTATTTTTAGTCAACCTTTTCCAAGAATTCATCAGTTTGTTGACTTCTAAATTAAGAAAACTATAATGTGACTTAATTTTTTCTATTTCCTGTATTGTTATAACAAAGAAAGAGGTATCATCAAGATCAATGATTCCCTTAACCCTTGCTGACAATTCGACTTCTATCTCTTTAAGCCATATTTGCTTATCTTTCAACTGATCCGGATTATTAAAAATTCCTGGGAGCAACTCACAAACTTGATCAGTGTATTCCTTCTTAAGCAATTTAACCCTTCTATCCACATTATCCACCTCTGTTGCCAATTGCATTAAGACCTTAGCGACATCAGAAGTGGATTTGATAATGGGATTAGCTCTTGCTTCATCACAAGATACACACATGAACTCCAGATCTTGCTCCCTAGGTCTCCATCTATCAAAAATGGGTGTCAAAATTGCCTTATCTCTTCTCAGCTCATTCCGTATCTCCATAATCTTCCCCAAATTATTGTAGAGCAATGAGGCATTTATTGTCTTTGCAAAACTAGAGATTGTGGCCCTTACTTTCTCCTCATATTTCCCTGCATACAAGGCCTGAGCCTGCTTCAGGTTTTCTAGTTCTTGAGGAGTAATCTCAATCATTTGGGAGCTAGAAGGTGCTAGGGATAGTGGAAATTCGATGATAGGGCTTGTAGGTGGAGGTCTTGTAGGAGAGGAGGAAATCATCAATGTTGAAGGCTCACCTTGTTGGTGTTGTCCCATCAATTGGCTTTGTAATCTAGCAATGATGCTATCTTTACCTCTCACCTCCTCCTTGGCATTATTGTAAGCCTTCAAAACTATTTCCAACTTAATTTGGAGGGCCTCCTTTTCTTTGGCTTCCTTTTCAGCCACTGCAACACTGAATTTTGCAGTTTCTAGCACAGTGCTAGCAGCCTCTACTACCCCTGTACTCTGCACTCTTTTTACCATCAATCCACCAAGGTGACTTGACCCTGGGGTGTCTTTACTTTTCTTGCCCTCATTTCTCTTGAGGGACCACATAACTAGTGCAGCATTATCCCTACTGAATGTAACCCCTTCTATGGGTTTAGTTTCTTTTCTTACTACATCTGGCACCAGAGCATCAACAATATCCCACTCTGGTAAGATGAGCACTCCAGCTTGTGCTACTAGATCTCTTCCCTGTTCAGGAGTGATGGTTTTGAATTCTTCCATCATCTCCTATTTTATTTCTTCCTCCACTGAGGTTGGGTCTTTATCAGGCTGCTCAGCCTTCCTTGTCTCACATCTAGTATTATATCTATTTATATGCTGTTTCCAAATGAACTGCATGAATGCTTCTAATGTAACAAAGTTGTCATCAGCTAAAAAGGCATTACTTGCCCTTTTTATCTCAGGATCCCACTCCTAGCCTTTAAGTTCAATAGAGGTGATGTCCATTTCAGCATCAATGGGCTCTTCTGGCATTCCCTCCTCCACTTCATCATAAGTGTATGCGATTTCACCCAAGCTACCCAACTGCAAGAGGTATTCGGTTGCTGCTTGTTCATCTCCTATATGGATAGGGGATTGGGATGGGGAATACAAAGGTGTATCTGATTGCACTTCCTTCACCACCCTTTGCTTCTTTGGGCTATCTTGGATGTGAATGACATCTTGTACCTTCCTCTTTCCTTTGGATGTGGAGGGCTCCCCTGTTGTAGGCACTAGCATACTGTAACCTGATTTCTTGTGCAATGTGTAATCACCAAGAGGAATTGCTTTGGTGGAAGCTGATTTGCTTAGGATCATTCTAGCCTTTTCAGGGTTACTCTTAATCACAGCTTCCCTCTTCTCCTTCAGTGTTTGCATCACATCTTCAAAACAAACAATCAAAAATTTCATTTTTTCTTCCAATGGGAAGAAGCTAGACAATGGGTCATAGCTAGCATCAAATTGATGCACAAAATCCAAGGCTTTCATGTAAGCCACCCACTTTTCTTTCCTTAATTCCTGCTCATCTAGATCAAATTCATTTTTGATGAGGTCTTCAGGAAATTGGAATTGATGAGGCCTACCTCTGCATGCTACCTTCTTCCTGAACACACCGTTGAAGAAGTCCTCTGGGTCAGCACACCTGGACACTATAGTGGATAAATGGTAAGGTTTGAGGAAATCCTCAAAGCAATTCTAGCCTCCCTTTGTAATTACGAATTGGTGGGCTATGGTAGCTGCAGGGAAAATAGTCCCTTTGCCTCTGCCTGTTAACTCTACTTCTTGTAGGCCACCAATTTGCCTAAGGATCTCCGCTATTCCCACTCTAAGAGAGACCTGGTAAGGTAACAAAAATGGAGTACCCCTGAAACCAAAAACTTTGAAAACTGTGGAGACTGGATATAAATACATGTCACCCCAGTTATGAACAATTTTGATGTTCTCTGCGAATTCTTTTGGCCTTATGAATTCCAGCAGAACTTTGGGGACTCTTGGGTTATCAGAGCAAAGGAGAGTCCTTATTTTAGATGCAAAATATTTATCAAACTTTAGGAAACTAGCTTCCTCTCTATCCCATGACAACACAGTACTCCATAATTGTACTGGCATTTTCTCTCCTTCCTTCTCTTTAACTAAGTCCAGTCCACTAGCAAAATAATCACCACCTTTGAAGAGAAAAAGGTGCATTAAGAGCGAATACCATCCAAAAGGTCTATCCACCTTTCCATTCTTTATTCCTATCAACCCTCCATGGATAGCATTGGCAATAAAAGAAGCATAATCAAATGTGATAGCAAGAGAAGGATTCAAAATCTGAACAATCATTAGCAAGTAGTGATTTGGCATATTTGCTTCAGCATCCTCCCCTAGAACTTGGCAAAGTGCCCAATACATTCCTTTAGCCCTCAAGGTAAACATACTCAATGAGAAAGGCTCTTGCGTATTGGGTCCTACAACTACTAACCCTCCTATTTTCAAAAAAAGTTCTTTAAGAGGCCCATTCCTGAGATGACTCCTCTGTGCACTGTACACTTGGGCTAATGATGTGAAATTTATGGGTTCCAGGAAGTTTGTGAACTCATTGAGTCCGAATGCTGTCCTAAATTCCTCAGCATTAATTTCCACAAGGGTTTTCCCATTTATATCCTAGATGCATCTTGTTACTGGATCATAATTTAATGCCATCTGGGTTAACAAGTCTGTATCCATGAATACCCCTGGGACTACTAACTTCCCAACATCTAGTTCCCAAATACTGTTTTGAGGGGCAGGAGAATTTCTCATTCCAAATCTGACTTTAAATAACCCCAACCCAGACAGTCCCACCTGTGGGTCTCTCAGCCAATTACCCTTGTCATACAATCCTTCTCCTATCTTCAGACGGGGAGCCCTAGGCACTAACTCTTTGGCCTTTGATGCCTGGTTAGTTGACAATGTCAACTATTCTAAAAAATCATCACATACACTTCTTTCTAAATAATTAACCTTGCCGGAAAATTCCCTTTTAGGAGCCATTTGAAAATGCAAGAAAATGAATATCACTCTTAAACAATCCTGCAACACGAGAATGATTTTACTTAAAACACCACACAAGAATTGCTACAAAATATGAGAGAACCTGATGCTTGCTTGAAGGAATTTTCTCTACAACTGAACCGCCTGCTCTGTATCTGAAAAAGATAACTCTGCGCCTGCTCTTCTGCAAAATCTTTTGAAAGATATCTTCACTTGGTTGTTAGGAAATCAAATACTTGTACTCAGGGCCTTAACTATGACACTGATTCTGCATGCTTTGGCCATCCCTTCAAAATCGAATTCATACAAGAATTTGTATTTTTCGCTCCAACAGGTCATAACATTCCTGCAAGTGTTTCACTGTTACCTTTTCGTTACTGACGACTTTGTCTTTAGTCTAGGTCCCACTTTTCTATTGGCTACATAATACCACATGGCATCGAATCATTGGCCTTAAAATTCCCTTCGTATTCTATTTGATATAGGCCACGTGTCCTTTTTACAATGACGTTTCCACCTTGGCGGGCCCACACTTTCTTCTTTGACCACGTGTCATCATGACATGTGGACGGTTCTTGTTCATTCTCGCTATTTTGCGGGCATAAGGAGTGAGCATTTTACCCTTGCGAAATAGCGCGAGCCATTGGATCATCCCTCAAGTTGATCACTAATTAATCTTTTGAAAAGGTTCTTAGGAATGGTGGGCCCGCGGACTCATCACTAACACTTGGCATCCAGTCACCTGCGGTGCTGATTTGTCGCTTTGTCATTCACCAAAAGGAAACTATGAGGGGCCCCACTTTCATCTCAATAGGTCTATCCCTCACATCATCATCATGACACATGGACGGTTCTTGTTCATTCTCACTATTTCGCGGGCATAAGGAGTGAGCACTTTACCCTTGTGAAATAGCGTGAGCCATCGGATCATCCCTCAAGTTGATCAGCATTTAATCCTTTGAAAAGGCTTTCAGGAATGGTGGGCCCGTGGACTCATCACTAACACCTGGCATCCAGTCATCTGCGGAGCTGATTTGTCATTTTCTCATTTGCCAGAAGGGAACCATAGGGACCCACATTTTCCTTTTAGACTGCATATCATTATGACATGTGGACGGTCCTCGTTAATTCTCGCTATTTCATGGGCCTAAAGGGTGAGCATTTTACCCTTGCAAAATAGTGCGAGCCATTGGATCATCTCTCAAATTAATCGGCATTTAATCCTTTGAGAAGGCTCTTAGGAGAGGTGGGCCCGCGAACTCGTCACTAACACTTGGCGCCTTGTCACTTTTGGATCTGACTTGTCACTCTGTCATTTGCCAAAAGGAAACCACGGGGTCTCAATAGATTGTTAACAGCTGTACCTGCCAGGTCATTTCTGGGGTCCACTTCGAACCTTTAATCCTAACCCGCTGACTGTGGTGACTTGTGCCACGTGCTACCTTTTAACATGCTAGAACAAAACCACGGGGCTCCAACCACCTTTGACAGCTACAACCTTTACTTCCTCCATCATGACACATGGACGGTCCTCGTTAATTCTCACTATTTCACGGGCCTAAAGGGTGAGCATTTTACCCTTGCGAAATAGCGCGGGCCGTTGGATCATCTCTCAAATTGATCACTAATTACTGGGCCCGACAACTTTAGAAGAACAGCATACAAGGCATAAAATTTTCAAATAATCAACGTAACCACCTAGGCAAATAATAAGGGGGGACACCTCCCACGACCCATATCTTAAGTGAATAAAGTAACAGAAGATTACAAACCAGAGGGTTTAACACAAAAGGATAAAAAATTAAAAACCCTTAAACCCCTAAGGTTCAGAACAAAGCTGAAGCACTTGGGATTACACCCTATTTGAAAAAAAATTCAATGAACCATAGCCAATTATGGGAAAAGAAGAACCCAATTTTAAAATAGTGATAATAGGTATTACTAGAGGCTACTTTAGAATTTCTAGTGTCTAGAAGGCTTTATAAAGCTAAACGTGACTTTTACTTCACCAAAATTAGAGTTTAAAGGACATAGTAAAAACCGATTTTTTTGTTATTGGCAGATTCAATAAGTTTTTTTAAAAAATTACATAACTGATAAGTAGGAGGTATTTTCCATAACAAGTCAAACTATGATATTGCTATCAGGGTTTAACTACACAGTTGAACCCTGATAGCAATATCATTATAAAATTACATAACTTTTTCCTTGAGTATCAGATTTTCACAAATGAGTACTTGACGAAAAGATGGAAAGGAGAAATTTCCACCCACATAGGTTTGATTGAAAACCTATATCTTTCTATCAGATATTGTAGGTTGAATCAATTGCATTTTTTTCTCTTCAATAGGCCATATCTTCTACCTCAGAACTCCATTTAAAAAAAAATGAATAGGCGTTGGAAAGGTATTCAAGAGTACTACATAGATATAAGGATATTTTTGTCATATTTTGTATAAGATTTATTTGTATTAAAAATTTCCACTTCTAGCCATTGGAGCCTTAGAAAGCATTGTAATATGATAAAAGGCCTTGTAAATGCACTAATTATAAAGTACCAACCTTGTAATATTTTGGGGGGAAATTTTTGAGAGTAGTGGAAAGGGGGGGGGGGTGTCTTCTTTCTTGCACTTTCTTAGATCTTTGCAATCTTCTTTTTTGCTAAAATGGATGCATCTATAGTTCATATTTTAACACATAATTATTTTGAATGGAAATCTAAGTTGACAATATATCTTAAAAGACATGTATATTATCATGTTACAATGTGACTCAAACTTGAACCTCGGGATGCTCCAAAAAAGATAAAATGGTTTAACAAATGTGATGAAGCCTTTGGTACTTTGTGCATCTTAACCTCCCCTAACCTTCTTTTTCACATTGAATTTGCCACTTCACCAAATAGAGTGTGGACCACTTGGGAAAACCTCTTTAGTAAGAAGGATGAGTTAAGAGGTCATTAGTTGGAAAATGAACTCATAGGGTTGATTCCAACCAATTTTGATACTATACAATGTAAGGAAGTTAAGTAGCAGAACAACCTCCTATACTAATCTTGAGAGGAGGGTAATGTAAAAACTTTTATAGATCTTTACAATAGCTATAAAAACTTAACAAAAATAAACATAATATCATGCATACCACAACACAGTGAATTTCCACCCCAATTTTTTTTATACTTATTAATGGGACTCCATCAAGATTTTTTAAATCTTCTAGGGGGCTTAGGCAAGGAGAGCCTATTTCTCCTATTCTCTTTACTATCTTGGTGGAGAGTATGAGCAGACTCATTCAAAAAATGAAAGTGAATAAAACCATTAAAGGTCTTCAACCTTCCTCTGCTAATGTGTCTTGTACTCATCAACAATTTGTTGATGATACAATTTTAATGGGATACTCCTCTATTGGGGAGGTTGCTACCTTCAAAGGTGCTCTTAGCTCATATTCTTTGGCGACAGGTCAGAAAGTTAATTGGGAGAAGTCTGCGATCTATTTCATGATTACCCCTATTATAAGGTACCAGAGAATTGCTAACATCATTGGGTGCAAGGTGGAAATGCTTCCCTTCACTTATTTGGGTCTCCCTCTGGGTTTGGTTCCCCCAAACTCCTTCTAGAACTTTTTAATTGATAAACTCAACAAGAAATTGGCTGGATGGAAAGGATCTATGTTATCTCAAGAAGGAAAGATTTAGCTTCTTTAAGCAACCCTTCAGAATCTTCATGTCTACGCTCTTAGTCTATTTGGTATTCCGGCTAAATTTGTTGAAGCTTTAGAGAGGATTCATAAAAGATTTCTTTGGTTAGGGGTTGAGAAAAAAAAAAAAAAGGATTGCCTTGGTCGCTTGGGACAAAGTGTGTAAGCCTGAGTGCAAGGTGGGTTTAGGTATTAAAGTTCTTAAAACTTTTAACAAAGCTCTTCTTGCCAAATAGATATGGAGGGCTTATGGTATTAAAAAAGATTGGAATCAGGTGTGGTTTAATAAATATATTCATGACCAACCTCTTCATTCTCTTCTCTACTCTGAAGACATCCCTATTGGGTCTTTCATATGGATAGTATAATCAAGTCCCTAAAAGTTGCCAAATCTAGAGCTGGATGGGTCCTTGGCAAAGGTGACAAAATCAAGTTCTAGGAGAATGTTTGGATTAAAGATGAACCTCTCTTTAATCAGGACTGCAGTCAATATATTGATGAATGCAAAAGATGGTATGGGCCTATGGTTTGTAATTATTGGAAGGAGAATAAATGGGTGAGGCTTGATGCTATTTATGTTTGGTTTTCATTGCTTCAGTAGGATCTGCTATCCTTTTCTATTAATAAAGATTTTTATGATGTTTTTCTTTGGAAGAGTAATCTCAGGGGTAACTTCATTGTTGCTTCTGCTTATAAAAAAACTTTTACTCTGATCAGCAACCCAATATGGACTAAAATCTAGAATAGAGTTCTTATTCCTAAAGTTTACATGTTTTTTTGGCTTACAGTTCACAATAGGATTTTTACCATTGATAACTTGGCTTGTAGAGGTTTAATGTTTCTTAATAGGTGTGAGCTATGTCAGAAAGAGGAAGAATCAGTGGATCATCTATTTATCCATTTCTCCTTTACCTAGGAAATCTGGAGTAAATTTTGGGCGCAATGGAAAGTTGAATGGGTTATGCATAACAGTCTCAAGGAAGTTATTTGGCAATGGATATTTCCCACCAAATATCCTCTCATCAAGAACCTCTGGTCCTTGATCCTTCCTATGACCTATTGGTATATCTGGAAGGAGAGAAATAACATAATTTTTAGGGAGGCTAAGTGTATGTCTCAGGTGGTTTTTGAAAAAATTTGCAAGGCTATAAAAGAAAACATAAATATTCCTCACAGAAACAATAAGCAATGGAGTTTTTCTAACATGAATGACATCGAGAAAGGTATCCTCACCAAATGGAATTTGATTCACAAGGTTTCCAATTCTGACATTAAGATTAGGAGAGAAAATGTTGTTTGGAGATTTCCTTGTCATGATTGGGTCAAGGTGAATTTTGATGGGGCAGCCAAAGGCAATCTTGGGAAGTCAGGAGGGGGAGGAGTCATCAGAAATACTCATGGTGTTTGTATTGCTGCTATTGCCTCTCCCTTTGGAGTTCAAAACAATCATGTTGCTAAAGCTTAGGCCATGTTGAAATGCCTCCAGTTTTCTCAGGGTTTTAAATTTTAAAAAATATGGTTGGAAGGGGACTCCCTCAATATTATTGAGGCTATCAAAGGTACTCGCTCTCCCTCTTGGAACATATTCAATATTATCGAAAGTGCTAAAAAGATATTAAATGACTATGATAGTGTTTTCATTTCGCATACTCTAAGGGAGGTAATAAAGTTGCTGACCTTTTAGCTAATGAGGGGGTTTATTTAGAGAAGGACGCTAAATATATCAGAGAAGCCTATTGTAAGAAGGATGTTTGAGCATAATTATTATTTAATCATGTCCATGCTTCAAGTTAATTCTATCATTACTTCTCTGAGTCCAGATATCAAATACAGAGATTGGGCTTATGTGAAGTGTTAGTTGATGATTTTTGTTAGGCATCTTTATTATGATCACTGGTGTGATGGGGCTAATCATAATAAGTGTTGGCTCATTGTGACTATTTTTAAATAACTCTTCAATTTTAAGGAAAGTACCCTATTTTTTGAACCCAACATTTTGTTCAAGAGCCTGCGCTTAAGTCTTGGTCTTTAGTTTGTGAGTAATTTGTGCTCTATTGAAAACCTCGACCTGCATTTTAACATGGGAGGTAACCTTAACTAGAATGAGCCCTTTGGCTATGATAATTGGAAAAGTGAGAGGAAAGTTTGGAGGAGGCTCCATAGACATGGTTTCATAGACTACATGGAAAAATTGCATGGCACCAAAAAGTTGGTGTCTCAAGGCTTTTCCAAGGGATGGAACAACAACAAAGTCACTCTATTTGGGAAGACCTGGAAGCTTGATAAGGATTTGATAGTGGAAGTAACAGGATTACAGAAGGAAGGCACCAAGTTTTATAGAGATCGAAAGTTTGCAGCAGAAGCTATTAACAATTTCCCTAAAACTGATGATGAGAAGGTTCAGCTCGCCAAGAAAGACAATGTTTCTTACTACCTCCCTCATCAGGTAAAGTCCTTTTGGCAGAAGATTTTAAGGGTTTTGATGGAATTCCTAACTATTGATGGTAGGTTTAAGAAGGTTTACAATTATCATTTTGCTATTCTTAACCATTTTCACCATGGGGTTAAGATATCTTTGCCTTTCTATTTAGCTTCTTCTCTAAATGAGAGCTCAGCTGACCATGCCAAAAAACCCAAATCCTATCCCATAGCTCATCAAGGTCTCATCCTGCTCATTTACAAACACTTGAAGAAAAAATCTAGGGTTAGTAAGGATGATCATTTGGTGGCAAATGCCCATATTTCAGATAGTCGTGATGGTTCTGAGTCTGAAGATGATTCATCTAAGGCTCCTCTCCATAAAAAAGGGAGGGTTGATGATGTTGATAAAGAGGACATAGATGTGGAAGTTGGTATGGAGGAGGAACAAGGGAAGGCGACTAATTATGAAGCAGAGAGTAAGCAGAAAGAGGATGTAGGAGAAGAGGAGGAGGTGAAGAGAAGAGTTTATGTTGAAAAGCCTGATTCAAACCCTATTATTTTGGATAGCAGGAATGTTTCCCAGAATACCATGGAGGAAGCTAACCCTAAATCTATGAGCTCTGAGCAGGGTAGGGAAACGACAGACTCCATTTTGCACGCTGCCAGAAATATCATGGAATTTTTCAATTTCCAGAAATGGGTAATTGAAAATATTACCAGTATTCAGAATAAATAGAGAGATTTGGAGTATAAGATTCATAATTTGATTAAGGATACCAATATTGGGAAAAAGGATGCGGAGGTGGAAACCAGTGAGGCAGAGGATGAAATTGAAATGTAGGATTGGTAAGAAAAAGATATGATTAAGGGAGACTTGAAGCATCTGGAAGGTGTGATCAGAATTGTCAAAGATAAGGCTAAGGTTGAAAATGAAATCATCATCAATCGGGTTGCTAAAATTAAGAAGGCATTGAAGAATTTTATGAATCACTATCTTGAGGTCTTGAGGGTTTTGTCTCATAATATGAATGCCCTGGTGTATTGTCTAGAGAGAAACCAATAGAACAAAGAAATGGTGATTGTTGATGATATGCCAACCTCCAGCTCTTCTCCCCAAATGTCCAAACGAAGAACTAGGCAGACTACCTGTGATTTGGTGATAAAGACTAAAGACATTTATCTAAAGAAGGAGAACAAAGACCTGAGAGAAGCTTCTAAGGCTATGATGATGCTAGTGAAGGATGCAGAAGAGTCTATAAAAGTTTTTATCTGATATGTAATATTGGTCTTTGTTTTCTAGTCTCTTGCTAGCTTTGTGTTGTCCCTTTCCCTTGCTGCTATTTTTTCTACTGGTCTTTTGCAACTTTTCTATCTTTGTTCTATTCTCTCTTGCTTCTTTCATGCTTAACTTTTTGTAATATAAGCCGGTTTCGAGTCTCTTAAAACTTGACTTTCCTTAATAAAAAACACAGTGATTTATGTGGAGAAAACCCTACACTCCAAAAGTAGCTCAATATATTATTCAGAAATCAATAATAGATTACAATATACTTGTAGAGAAATCTCTTCATAGGAGTACCACTAATCTATTTAGTGTTTGTTTCTACATTTTATGCTAAAAAATGTGCCCTAGTTACCACATTCAAAATTCCTTCTCTAGATGAATTTATTGCAGAGCTCACTAGGGAGCAAGATGTAGAACACAAAATATCACTGAGAGGGGGGTAAATTAGTGATTATAAATAATTTTTAACTATGTGTGTGCAACCAGTAAAGTAATATATTGTATGTTGTCTCTTTCTTTTTCAATGTGCTCTAATGGATATCTTTTGATCTAATGTTGTAAAGGGTTTCAGGGGCCCTTCAAAACCTATTTTACTCTAATAAAAAAATATCTATAAGACTTGTACACACAACCTCTATCTCATGCACCTCATATATAAGAGATACAATACAATAAACTACCAAACGGTATTACGAAACAATGGGCTAAAACCACCCAATAAAGTAGAGCTGATCTTATCTCCATTATAGATACTCTATGGTGTGTCAAAACACACATCAACATGTGTTCCTCCCTTTTACATCTCATTTATGTGTTTGATGCATTTTATATTTCCAATTTTAAGAGTCCAAACTTCTGGAGGCCAAACTTGCAAACCGGGTATCCGATTGCCGAACCATTTGATGCACTAGAAAGATTGTGAAGTTCTCTATCACCTCATAACCTGTGATGTTGGTTATTCCCACTTTTTAGGGTTTTTTGGAGGGTCTAAATTCCTCAAAATTAAATTTAGATCTTTCATCACACCCTTAAAAAATAAAAAAATTAATATCTTCAAAACTAGTTGTGATCTTGTGACAAAAATTTACCAACATGCTCGTCTATCCAATCCAAAGATTTGGAGAGAATTTTGCACCACTTCATGCCCAAATTAAAAGTTATTATAAATAGTAACCTTATGTAAATACAAGGTTGAGACACCATTTTCTCAACATACAAGACTTCTTCACAAAACTCAAATCTATAAGATTGTAGTTAGAACAGTGTGGAACTAAGAAGGATGATAATAAATTGATCTTGAGAATTATTTATAATCTTGGTCCTAACTATTTAGTGTTTGTTTCTATATTTTATGCTACAAAATGTGCCTATTTACCATATTCAAAATGCCTTCTCTAGATGAACTTGTTGCAGAGCTCACTATGGAGCAGGATGTAGAACACAAGATATCACTAAGAGGGGGGTGAATTACTGACTATAAACAATTTTAAACTATGTGTGAGCAAATGATAAAGTAATAAAAACACTAGTAATCAATAACACACAAATAATGCATCATACAACACCAGATATATGAGGAAAACCCAATGTGGGAAAAACCTCGGTGAGAAATGTTGTTGGAGACTACTACTCCAATCCAGCCTCACAATGGAATAAAAATTTTGCAATATTTTAGGACAACAACCCAAGGAGCACCAACCCCTAGAAATTTATGGGCACCAACACAAAGGAGAACCAAGCCCTACACTATTTTGAGCACCAACTCAAGGAGCACCAACCCTTGCACCGAGCACCCACTCACTGAAATACAATAAGATAAAGGTTATACATTAATCTGCACCTTGTTACAAATGGATTTTGTAACACCTTCAATCAATACTCTCTACCAGTTTTAAATATTCTCTATCGTACATCTTCTTTACCTACCAGTTGTTTGTTCACTCCCTCTGACCCCTTACCAGTCAGCCTTTCCATTTCCTAACTTCTTCTGATCCTTATTTTGCACTCATTTTCTCTCTGGTGGCTTCTTATCAGTTCAACCAATGATGGTTCACTTGATTGTCAACTCTATGATAGTTCAGTGGTTACTCTGTTTCTTACCGGTTAAACCTTTCCAATACTTAGTCACTTCTATACTTTTCTCTTGCACTCAGACTGATCACTCTTCTTCTCTCAACACTCACCTTCACTTCACCAGCATCAACAACACTCTCTAAGATCTTCAATCTTCATATTTATATTCAGGCTTTCCCACCAAAATGGAATTCAATCTTCATGCGCCTAGGGTTTTCTTCACCGACCCAATCTGTAACAAATCAAATCGGATCTCATCTTCGAGATGGACAATGTGCAACAAATCAAGCGACACTGCCATACTTTATTCTTCCAATATACATTTATTATTTTTAGCAATACACCAACCCTTCTTTTGTCATTCACCATAAATGATCTCTCAGTTTCCTTCACTAGATCAACTGGTTGATCAAACATCTTGCTTCGATCATGACATCAAAGAATCAAATATTTGTCCTTCAATCTTCCTTGAGCTGCAACCTTCTGCATATAATCCATGAATTTCACAGTCTTTATTTAATGTAGACTTAGTCAGCAACTGCCTCATGGACGCACTCTTCACTAACCACTACACGTTAGCCACATAGATCCTACATTTCATCTTTGTTAACATCCACCTCAGTTCATTATGTCGGCTCAAGCTTAGGCCCCAACCAAAAACACACTATCGGTATTCACCCTATACTACCAGTTCATATTTCCCTACCGGTTATGCAATAACGAGTTATCCTTGAAGCCATGTGGTGCAGAAGCACCCAAAGACACAAATGAATCCTAAAAGAGTCTAATATCACCCATGAGGTGAAAATGATCATATGAAGTAGGTTGATAGGTTTGTGAGTCAATAAGACCTAATTGATGTAAGGCATTGTCATGGTTGCATTTTAGAAGCCACCATGGAAAAATGACCATGTGGGTCAGTAGGAGTCTAGGCATGAGTCAGGAAAAAAATATTGGTCTTAGAAACATCAGACAATCCTTGGAATAGTCTGAATACACCTTGGATTTGCCAAATTTGAAAAGTGCAAGTTCACAACTTTTGTTGTCATTGCAAAATGTTGTAAAAAGGGGTAACTAATCCTCCAATGGTTCTTAAGTTTGAAAAGTTGTTGGAAACCATTAGGGGGGACATATTAGGTGCACTTGGATTTATTCTATGGTTTTTTTTGTTTAATTTTTTGAAATTGGTGATTTTTTGGAGTTTTGGAGCAATGCAATATACTTAGAGTTTCCTGAAATTCTGCATGTTTGATGTTCATTTCTGACCGATACAGATTGGTGGATGCCTAAAACTAATTGGATGAGTTATGGAAGTCTCGTACCTTTAATTTTAATCAATTTTGAGGTCTTTAAATACATAGGTTGTAGAGATCCATCAAAACCTAACCAAACTAGTCACAAACCCTACCAGCACCTAGGGTTTCACTGAAAAGATGCCCTTCATCTGACATTTTCACCAAAGGACCAAACAACCTATGGGAAAATTTTAGAGGGGAAATTGTACCATAATATTTTGGTTTTGTATTTTTGGGAGGCTCCAAACCTGAGGAGATTGAATTGACCCTAGGTGGACATCTCTATGTGATCGCCAGAAAGGTAGAAGTGAAAATCTCTTACAGTAGACCAAGAAGATGGGATCAAGTCCTGAAACCTTGGATTTGGTGGTTTGAAACCTTACCCCACCTTTTATTGAAACCTTACCCCACCTTTTATAAGTGTTGGTTTAGTCTAGGGACTAATACAAGGGGTACTTGCTTTGGAAATTAGGCCTAATTGGTTTAATTAGGTTTGGAAGAACAGTAAGGATATAGACCTTTCAAACTTGGGGTTAGAGTCTAATCCTTTGGGAAATTGTGTAACTTGATAAAGGGTATCTGAATATACCCTTAGCTTGTCTTTTCCTTTAGAATTTTATTAAGTTGTGTGTGGAAAACTCAACCGGTAGGGCTACTAGTAAACTGGTAGGGCTACTAGACAAATAGGACAGTTGTGAGACAAGTACCCCCCAACACATTTGATAGTCAGATCTTATGGATTTTTTGTGTTGGTTGGACCACCAATAGACAAAACCCAATACGTTTCCATCCCACTAGTACTGGAATATTGTCTACCATTCACACAAGGGTAGAGTGTTTTCATCTCACCGGTACCGGAAGACACCAATCCTTTATGGATCCAGTCATAAAAATTGTTGTGTGAGTTGAGAAATTAGTAGGTGTGTTGTTTGACACCTTGAACAAACAAAATAACTTGATTTTTAAATATTTGTTGTGGGTGAGAGAAGGTTATCACCTAGTTTTTTGCCTGGCTTTGCATCATATTGGTATTAGAGCGAGTTGGATCACTTAGGGAAAGTGACTTTTGATGTATGTCCATGGAAGGAAGTGAGGGAGAGGCTAGAAACATGCCTCCGAAGAGTATGTCTCAAGATGCCATCAAGAAGTTGTTTGAGGAGATGTTTGAAAACAAAGTGAGAGAGTTAGAGAGGGCCAAGGGCAAAGGAAAGGAGGGTGAATGCGACTATGATGGAGAAGAAGAATAGGGGAGAGAAGAAGAAACCCCAAGGTAGGAAGCTAAGTTACCTGTAGATTACAGAGAATTTTTTGAGGTCCTAAATTCTATTGGCATAGAATCCTCATTAGGTAAGGATGGCATCTCTATGTTTGGTGGGAAAATGAATGCAAAAGAAGTGATGGATTGGATTGAGGCATTAAACAACCATTTTGAATGCAAGGAGACCCCTAAGAATAATAAGGTTATCTTTGCTAAGTCCAAGATGAAAGGAGGAGCGCTCACTTGGTGGAATTACCTCCAAGGCAAGAGGGTGAAGGAAGGTAGAGGTATGATAACCTCATGGGATATAATGTTGGCAAAAGTGAAGGCGTAATTCATTCTAGTAGACTATTAAGTACAAGTCTAGAAGAAGTTACAAGGTTTGAGGCAAAAAGACCTTGATGTGAGTGAATATACTGAGGAGTTCCATAGGTTGAGTCTAAGGACCAAGCACCATGAGGAGGAACTAGAGAAAGTGTTAAGATATCTTAGTGGATTGAGATATAGTATCCAAGATGAGATCATCATACTAGCACCTGAGATAGTAAATAAGTGCTTTCAACTAGAACTAAGGGAAAAGGAAAAGTTAAAGAGAAAGAATGATCAAAATAATAGAGGTAGAGGGGACATAAACTTCAAAGGCAAAGGCCCTATGAATGGTAGAGGATAGAGTTCTAGGCCGCAAGGAGAGGCTAATCAAGAAAGTCAGCATTTCGATGGTAACACAAGAGGGGGTTTCAGAGGAAGGAGGCCCAATCATAGAGGTAGATTTGTTGGAAGAAGCTTAGAGCCTTTCAGATGCTATAACTACAATCAAGTAGGTCATACCACAGCCAAGAGCCTTGAGAAGACTAGATCAAGCTCCCAAGGAGAGAGGAGAACACATTTGGTTCAAGACACTGATTGTCAGAGTGTCAATTCACTTGATTCCTATGGACTTCTAGAGAGACAAGAAGCCTTGATGATGAGGAGAACATTGTTGAAGGTACCAAGCAATACTGAACCTCCACAAAGGAAGACACTCTTCTAGACACATGCAAAGCAAGAGACGAGGTATAAAAGGTTATAATAAATTCAGCTTCAACTGAAAATTTAGTATCCTTAGAAATGGTAGAGAAACTAAAATTGAGAAGAATTCCTCATCCATTTCTATATAAAGTTTCTTGGCTTACTAAAGGAAAACAAACCTTGGTAGAGGAGAAATCATGGGTTGAATTTAAGATAGGAGCATACAAAGACAAAATTGGTTTGATATTGTTGAGATGGATGTGTGTCATCTTCTTTTTAGGAGGTCATGGAAATATGATGTCAAGGCACATCATGATGGACACAAGAACACCTACTCCATCACCAAAGATGAAAAGGTGATTGAATTGATACCCCTAGTTGATAACAGTGAGGATCAAAAGGAGAAGGAGTCCAAGATTATGATCATGGAAGGAAAAGAGTTCCTCAAGGCAATCAAGGAAGAAGGAACACCTTGTTTTGCAATGATGTTAGTACCAAGGCAAGAAGAAGAGCTCATTGCATATGGAAAGGTATAAAAGAAAAGGGTGACAATCCCTAAGGAGGTGAAGGAAATGCTGAGAAAATACAAGGACATAGTCAGAGAAAAGTTGCCAAGGACCCTACCACCAATAAGGGAAATAAGCCATTGCATTGACTTCATTCCCGGTGCCATCTTACCAAACAAGCTAGCCTACAAAATGACTCCCCAACAAAATGAGGAAGTTGAAAGGTAGATCCAAGAGTTGCCTGATAAAGGTTTGATAGGGAAGAGCTTGAGCCCTTGTGCAGTCCCAGTTGTCTTAGCACCAAAGAAGGAGGGAAAATGGAGATTATGCATTGATTTTTGGGCCATTAACAAGATAACCATCAATTATATATTCCCTATGCCTAGAATAGAAGATTTTCTTGATTGTTTAGGAGGTGCAAGATATTATTCCAAGATTTATTTAAAAAGTGGCTATCACCACATAAGGATTAGAGAAAGTGATGAATGGAAAACTTCTTTTAAAATAAATGAAGGGTGATGTCATTTGGGTTGTCAAATGCCCCTAGCACTTTCATGAGACTCATGAATGAGGTGTTGAAGGAGTTCATTGGTAAGTTTGTCATAGTATATCTAGATGACATCCTAGTGTTTAGCAAGACAAAGAAGGAGCACCTAAAACATTTGGATATGGTATTGAGAAGGTTGAATGAAGAGAAACTAATGATAAACATGAAAAAGTGTGTGTTTTTGCAGGAAGAGCTAACTTACCTGGGTTTGTGATTTCTAGAGGAAATATGAAAATGGATGCTAATAAAGTGAATGCCATTCTCATATGGCCAACTCCTAGAAAAATTGGTGATGTAAGGAGTTTTCATGGACTTGCTACCTTTTATAGGAAGTTTATCAAGAATTTTAGCCAGATTTGTGCTCCCATGTTAGAGACCATCAGGGGTGGACAAAAGTGCAAATTTTCATGGACCAAGGAGGCAAATGAAGCATTTGAAATGTTGAAGAAAAAGGTATCCCAGCAACCGGTTCTTACCTTACCTGATTTTGACAAAATCTTTCAGATTGAATGTGATGCAAGTCATTTGGAAATAGGTGCAGTACTTAGCCACGAAGGTAGACCGATTGCATTTTTTAGTGAAAAGTTGAATGATGCTAAAAAGAAATATTCATCCTATGATTTGGAGATGTATGCATTAGTTCAAGAACTAAATAAATGGAGGCACTATTTTCTTCCCAAAGAGTTTTTTGTGTATACAGATCATCAGACACTAAGCTTCCTAAATAGTCAAGAAAAATTGAGCCATAAACATATGAAGTGAGTGTAGTCCATTCAGGCCTACACCTTTACAATCAAACAAAAGAAATGTGTCTCAAACAAAGTTGCAGATGCTCTTAGTAGGAGGGCACTAAAAAATTTAGAAATCCAGTTGGAGAGTGTGGGAGTTGATTCCCTCAAGGGTATGTATGTTGCACATGAAGATTTCAAAGACATCTGCAAGGTATGCAGTGTGTTTGTTAGTAGGTATCATTTAGAGTATTCTGATTATTTCATTCAATATGGTCTTCTTTTCAAAGGATGTCAGTTATGCATTTTAAAATGTTCAATGGGGGATAACATAATTAAGGAGAAGCATAGTGGTTTCATGGGAGGACACTTTGGACTAGACAAAACTCTTGAGTTGGTGAAAATATTTTATCACTGGCCTAAATTGCAGATAGATGTCAGAAAATTTCTAGATTCATGTGTGGTGTGTCAAAAGGCCAAAGGGACAATAACAAACACAAGAGTATACCAGCCATTTCCCATTCCTTCAAGACCTTGGGAAAGTGTGAGCATGGACTTTGTAATGGGTTTTCCAAGAAATTAAAAAGGTTTTGATAGTGTTTTGTGGTTGTTGACAAGGTTTAGCAAGATGACATTTTTTGCGATGCAAGAGCACAAGTGATGCTACATATGTTACAAACCTTTTCTTTAATGAGGTTGTGAGATTACATGGTTTACCTTTGAACATTGTGTCAGACAAAGATGTGAAATTTGTAGGGCATTTTTGGAGGACTTTATGGAGGAAGTTAGGCAAAAACTTGTCTTTTAGTTCAGCTTATCATCCCCAAACAGATGACCAAATAGAAGTGGTCAATAAGTCACTCGAAAACTTGTTAAGGTGCCTCACCAAGAAACATGGTGAAAAGTGGGATTCCATCATCTCCCAAGAAGAATATGCCTTAAATGACTCTGTAAATAGGAGTACAGGAAGAAGCCCTTTCCAAATTGTATATGAGTTGAATCCAAGAGGTGTGCTGGAATTGACAAACCTACCCTCAACTGAACATATCAGTGCTTGTGGAGAAGAATTTTCTAAAGGGATAAAGGAGATTCATGACCAAGTTAGGGTGCAATTATAGAGAAGTACATAGAAGTACAAGGAGTAGGCTGATATAAGAAAGAGAGGTGTACAGTTGCAAGTTGGAGACATGGTATGGGAAATCTGAAAAAGGAGAGATTACCAAAAGGGAAACACACAAAGCTCATGATGAGAAAGTTTGGCCCTTGTCAAATACTCAAGAAGTTTGGGAACAATGCATATGAAATCCAATTACCTTCAGATATAGGTATATCATCAATCTTTAATGTTTCATATCTGACACCATTTAAAGGTATAGTGCAAGAAGATGGTACATTCCTGGTGGAAGATGTTATAGACATACTGAAAGAATTTCCAAGTCAAGGGCCACCCAAACTTGAGAGGATCTTGGATACAAAGATTGTGAAGAAAACTAGGAATAAGGTCTACAAACAACCCTGAGGTAGATGCAATATGAATGGATGAAGACCAGATGAAGAAACATGGGACTACATTGTAGGAACTCATCTCAAGTGGACTTGAGATTCAACCAACCAGGGAGTATGGTGCAGGACCACCCAAAGACACAAATGAATCCTAAAAGAGTATAATATCACCCATGAGGTGAAAATGATCATATGAAGTAGGTTGATAGGTTTGTAAGTCAATAAGACCTAATTGATGTAAGGCATTGTCATAGTTGCATTTTATAAGCCACCATGGACAAATAACCATGTGGGTCAGTAGGAGTCTAGGCATGAATTAGGCAATAAATATTGGTCTATAGGATGAATAGACCTTGGAGTCGCCAAATTTGAAAAGTGCAAGTTGACAACTTTTGTTGTCATTGCAAAATGTTGTGAAAAGGGGTAACTAATCCTCCAATGGTTCCAAAGTTTGAAAAGTGGTTGGAAACCATTAGGGAGGCTATATTAGGCCCACTTTGATCAATTCTAGGGTTTTTGTTGAAGTTGTTGAAATTGATGATGTTTTAGAGTTTTGGATAAATACAATATACTTGGAGTTTCCTACAATTATGCATGTTTGATGTTCATTTTTGACCGGTACAAACTGGTGGATGCCTAAAAACAATTGGATGAGTTAGTGAAGTCTCTTACTTTTCATTTAATCAACTTTGAGTTATTGAAATACTTAGGTTGTAGAGATCCATCAAAACCTAACCGGACTGGTCACGAACCTTACCAACACCTAAGGTTTCACTGAAAAAGATGCCCTTAATCTGACGTTTTCACCAGGGGACCAAAAAACCTATGGGAAAATGATAGAGGGTCCATTATGCCATAATATTTTGGTGTTGGTTTCCAGGGAGACTCCAAGCCCGAGGAGATTGAATTGACCCTAGGCAGGCATCTCTATGTGACCGCCAGAAAGGTAGAAGTGAAAATCACTTGCAATAGACCAAGAAGATGGGATCAAGTCCTGAAACATTAGATTTGGTGGTTTGATACCTTACCCCACCTTGTAGAAGTGTTGGTTAGGGGACTAATACAAGGGGTACTTGCTTTGGAAATTAGGCCTAATTGGTTTAATTAGGTCTGGAAGGACAATAAGGATATAGAACTTTCAAATTTGGGGTTAGAGTCTAAGCCTTTGGGGACTTGTGTAACTTGATAAAGGGTATCTTAATCTTCCCATAGTTTGTCTTATCCTTTGGAATTTTATTAATTTGTGTGTGAAGAACTCAACCGGTAGGGCTACTAGTCAACTGGTAGGGCTACTAGACAAATAGGATAGTTGTGAGACAAGTACCCCCTAAAAATTTTGATAGTCAAATCTTATGGATGTTGTGTGTTGGTTGGACCACCAATAAAAAAAATCCAATAGGTTTCCATCCCACCAATACCGGAAGATTGTCTACCATTCACACAAGGGTAGAGTGTTTTCATCCCACTGGTACCGGAAGACACCAATCCTTTATGGATCCAGTCACAAAAATTGTTGTGTAAGTTGAGAACTTGGTAGGTGTGTTGTTTGACACCTTGAACAAACAAAACAACTTGATTTGGACATAGCAGTTGTGGGTGAGAGAAGGTTATCACCTAGTTTGTTAACTGGCTCTACATCACCATGCTCTTCTCTGTTTGATCAGTTAGGACACAATACCTTTTCACTTCATATGATCTGATGCCATGCTCTATGTTCTTCTTGTCCCTTGCATTTTTACTGGTGGACATGTTTACCAATTTATACAATGCCTACCTACATACCAAACCGATATTCATTCTTCTTCACAGAGTACATATCAGTCAATTATAAACGTGCTCTCTGGTTCACCAAACTTGATGCAGTTTCAATCACAGACTCATGCCAATGCTATGAACAAATATTCTAAACCACAACACTTGAATCTTCTCTAATCGTCCATACCAATGGCTTGATCACCTCTCTGGTCTCTTTTACCGGTTGACAACAACTTAGTAGTTATGCCAATCAACAACTTATTTAACAAGCCTATTTACTAGTTGGTTGACATCAATGACAATACAATGCCAACAATCTCCCCCTTTGGCATTGATTTCAATGCACATAGTATCTGCTATCAAACTGGTTCCTTCTCCCCCTTTGACAACAATGACAAAGGCCATAAACAGATGTCAATCTATTTTTTGAGTATAGAAAACCACAAGATAAGGCATGTACTCAACGAGTACAATCTCCCCCTTGGTCAAATCTCCCCCTTTGTCCATCAAATGGTCTGAGAATCAAAAGATATGGTAGTGAACTCCACCTAAACCATAGATCTCCATACACATTTAAGTACATGAAGCTTGTGAAATCAGACCTAACTTGTGGCGTAGAGACTCAAATGAGTTTATCGGTAGAGGTTTTGTGAAGATATTAGCCACTTGTTCACTTGTATGGGCATATTCTACCTTAACTTCCTGCTCTGCCACCTCCTCCCTGAGAAAATGATATTTGATGGCAATGTGTTTTGTCCTTGAGTGCATAGCTGGATTCTTTGATATGTTGATTGTACTTGAATTATCACACCAAATAGAAATAGGGTCAAATGTTTCTACCTAAATATCCTTGAGGGTCTACTTCATCCATAACACTTGAGAGCAACATGTAGCAACATCAATATATTATTCTTTAGTAGTAGATAGAGAGATTGAATCTTGCTTCTTGTTGTGCCATGAAACCAACCGGTTACCTAAGAAGAAGGCACCTCCACTTGTGCTCTTCCGGTCATCAATGCAGCCTATCCAATCAACATCAATGTAGGCTTGTAAGGTGAATTCTCTTTTCTTAGGATACCATGGTCTATAATTAAGCGTTCCTTGTAGGTGCCTAAAGATTATTTTGAATGTATATTCATGTGAGTGTTTGGGTACATCTTGAAATATTGTCACCATATATACTTCCTGCACTATATCCGGTCTTTAAGCAGTAAGATATAATAAACTACCAATCATGGATCTATATTGTGTTTGATCCACTATCGGTGACTCATCAACCTTGCTCAACTTGAAACCGGTCACCATGGGGGTACTTACCGGTTTGTTGTCTTCCATTTGAAACTTCTTCAACATATCTCTAGCATACTTAATTTGAGAGATAAATATCCCTTTATCTTGCTGTGAAATCTGCAAACCAAGAAAGTATGATAGCTATCCAAGCATTGACATCTCAAATTCTGACTGCATCTGATCAGCAAAGTCTTTGTATAGAGTGTCCTTATTGCCTCCAAAAATTATGTCATCCACATATACAGCCACAATAATCTTGTGGTCTCCATCTATTTTAATGTACAAATTCCCAAAGATACTAAGAGGGAGGGTGAATCAGTATCTTGCCGGTTAACAGATTTTCTAATCTTATTAAACAAATTGCATTCCAAAATAGTGTATCGGTAAACTAGAAATAATGCAGTAAATAAGATCAATAACCACAACATAGAAAGCACACCATAACACAATATTTTTAATGAGGAAACCCGGTGTGGGAAAGACCTTGGTGGGATTTGTGACCCACAATATTCACTCACTAGCCAATAAATGAATATTACTTATAATAGGGGCCTGCACATGTAGGAAGGCCAATTGCCTAAAGCTCACTGCTTAATTACAAAAGGGAAGTCTCAATGACTTACATAAATGGATTATGCAAATCCAATATCATGTAATGCTTCAGTTCATCATTTGCTATGCCAGGTTCAATACCAGTTTAAGCTCATATAACTTCCATAAACCTTATTCCAAAATCTGCCTTATTATTTGCATATTCACATTTGACTATTACATTCCATACTTACCATACTTTACACAAAAGATCTGCAAGATCTCATACTTATATACGAGTCTTATTACAATTCACCTTGTCGGCTTACAAAAAGATTTTACAATTAAATACAAAATAAAATCCTGTCGGCTGGGGTGTCGATAATCATCTTTATCGGTTTTGGTGCCGGTGTCGGTGCTTGCCGATGTCATAGGATTGTAAGGTTGCCATCAATGACAATACCTTCAATCACCTACAATATCTCATTGGAGTGTGCATTTGCCAATCATCTCCCCCTTTGGCATTGATGGCAACACTTATGAGAAAAAGTCAAAATTGTATCCAAAAATGTGTTATCCAAAAAAAATCTCCCAAAACATGTGCTCCAAAATTGTGTGCTCCAAAATTTTGTGCTCTCCCTGAGCAGATGATGTCTTCTGCCAATCATTTTTCTCATTCTACTACTCCCCCTTTGGCATCAATGACAAAGGTTGTCAATTAATGTCAATTGAGTGTAGTTCTTGTCGGGATCCATGTAACCGGTGGGTTACAATCTGAAATAGATTCACTAATGCAAAATTCAAATTGTTAGTGAACCTCTCACTATCCTTCAATGTTGCTTCTGTCCTTTGGATGGTACTGATGAGTATGTGCATTTTCTCTCTTGGTGTCTTAAGTCCTAGAACAAGAGCCTCTAAAATCTCTTTCCTCAAGGAGATGAGGATGTCTAGTTTTGAACCTAGTCTACATTTGAGTTCCTTAGCCTTGTATTTTATACTTTCCTTTTTCTTCCCCAATTTCTCAAGTTTTCTCCTCAAATCTAGCTATCTCTTGTTCTATAACTGATATGGGTTCTGATGAACCAATGAGATTGTCAGCTATATCATTTATTTCTTTTTGTGCTATGCTGATTTCCTTGTCAATAACCACTGTCAGAAGATCAGTCTTGCAGGTGTCTTTGTACAGTTTCTTAAATTCCGTTAAAGTTTTTTTTAGTTCCGGTAGGAGGGTGTGAATGTGTTCCATGCACTTCTTTATTGTCTCTTCAAATAATTTTTCTTTTTCCTTGTTAATTTTCTCATTGAATGTCTCCTTATTAATCTGATCAACTATCAAAATATTATCGGTGATTTACTTAGACAATGTGTCTAGTTGACTCAAAGAATATTTATTTTCCACATTGCACTTGGGTGCAATCAATTTCAATAAAGGAATTGTGTCATCAATAGCCTTATATGCCTATGCATTACACTCTATGATTTTCTTGATGGAATCCAATAATACCCCTGTTACATTTGTTGGTATGAATTCTGTCATGAAGGAACCAAAAGACTGTCCAACTACCTTAACAATCTGCAATCCACTGATGTGAGTAACCTCTTTGCTTATGTTGACCTCTAGTGGGTCAGTTTGAGTCTACATTTCTACTAGCAAAGGTTTGGGTTCTTAGTTGTTTCCAGTGGCACTATCTCTATCTGAACCTTTTCCTCTTCATGTTTCTAAGAATGTACATCTGTCAGTTTCTCTGTGCTTTCCATTGCCGGTTTTTTTGATTGTGTCTCAGTGTTTTCTACCAGTTTTTCTGTATGTACCTCTGAATTGTCTACTGTCGGTATCTCAATAGATTTATCAGTAGCTGGTTGCTCAGTAGGTTTTTCAGTGTGTACATTAGTGGTATCTATCTTTCCAGTATCTAGGGTATCAGTTGATTGTTCAGTATGTGTTTCAATCCCAATCTCAATGTTTCCAATTGTATCCTCAACATTTGTCTCAACTGCAATGTTTTTTGTCGATGGCTCAGTTGTCACATCTCTCTTCTCAGTTGTTTCCTTAGTAACCACAATGTTGACTTCTTGTGTGTCAATATTTATGGTATACAACACCTCTGAATCAGGATTAGGATCCTCATGTGTAGTTTCCATACTCTCAACATTATCTGTTACTAGTGGTGTATCAACAATTTGTGCCGGTAGAGTATCAAAAGGAGGTGGGGGCAAGTTATCTGTTACATTTATGCTTGGAGGACCACCTACCTTGCGTTTACCTTTATCTTTTTCCTTTTAATAAACTCTTAAAGTCTTTGGTCATTTAAGTTCTTCTTGCTTTTCCTTCTCTACAAAGAAGATATCGCATTTGTTTGTTGTCTCTTTAGTGATCTCATTTACTCTGCCAGCCATTAATGCTACATGCCATGTTGGCATTTTGGATATGTTGATATGTTTTTGTAATTAATGTCAACACCTATCATCACTTGTCAACACTTATCAGCACTTGGAGATTTTGGTTATGTTCACCGGCAAGTCAGAGACATATGCAAAGTCACCGGTATTTGGTTCACCGACAAATTATGTTGTTCACTGGCACTTGGAATGACTTGGAGACTACTTGATTATGTTGAAGACAATATTCAATCACTTGGTTTTGACAATTTGGTTAATTGTTTATTTGGGTTTGCATATTTGTTGTTATCAGCAAATAGGTCCAGGATAAGCACCGACAGACATATCTATTCGAGATTAGCATGACATGGTCTTGAGATAATTTATTATTATTGTAAATCCATTGAGCCGACATCATGCATCAGATATTTATTTACTTGTAATTGATTTTATTGTAATATCTTTTAGTGAGCCGACCTATTCAATTGGTCTTAGGTTATGGTATAAATGTAAGATCTCATTTGTGAGATTAATATGTGAATGCGAAAAGGATTGCAATAAGGTATATGCAAAAATAAGTAGAGCTATACACACAGACATCATTTGAAGGTTGAAGGAAGGATCTTGTGGAGGCAATAAGAACTAAACTGGTACTGAATCCAACATATGAAGATGCTATTTTTTGCAGTACATTATCATTGGTTTTAACCATCCAATTGTAGTCAATGTGACTCTCATTCTATGATTGAGCAGTGAGCTCTAGGCAGCTAGCTTTTCTGCATGTGTATAATCCATATTGTAAACACATACTCTCTTTAGTAGTATCATTTGATTGTGGGTAAGGCTTCCCACCGTGGTTTTTCCCCTTACAGGGTTTCCACATACAAATAATTGTGTTATGTGTTGTGGATGTTATTGTCTTTCTGTTTCATGCATTAATCTTTACCAGTATTGCAATTAACTGTTAAGACTATCTACTGGCATAAAGTTTGGTTACCGGTATTAAGCATTAAGATTTGGTTAAGTTAATTTTGGTTGAATTTATTGGACAACTGATTCACCCCCCCCTCTTAGTTGTCTTTGGGACCTAACAATCGGTATCAGAGCTTAGTCCTCTTTTTACAAAAGTTTAATAGCTTGAGGAGATCCAATGTCTTCTAACTATTTTAGGAAGGACAGTCTAAAACTTGATGGAACTAACTATGGCATATGGAAGATCAGGGTGTAGACACATTTGAATTGCATTGGAAAGGACATATGGGATGTTACAAAGAATAGCTATACTCCTCCTACTCAAGGTCAACCTATTCCACCTAACTTGGATAAAGATGAGGAAAATGATTGCAAAGCAAGAGAAGCACTTTTGAGTGCATTGTTAGATCAGCAAGTCATGGGATTGTTAGATAGATCTACTGCTAAAGCTATTTGGGACAAATTGGAAACATTGAATGAAGGAGATTCCACAGTCAAAATTGCGAAATTGGAATGCTTTTGGGTCAGGTATGAAAGTCTGAAAATGGAAGAAGATGAAAGAATTTATGCTTTTATGGAAAGAGTAAATGAAATTGTTTTGGGTATACAATGTTGTGGAGGAACCTTAAGTGAAGATGAGATTGTTTCTAAAGTTTTAAGAGCTTTGCCACCGGTATATAAAATGAAAGTTATTGCTATAAATGAATTAAGAACAATGCCTAATGCATCAGTATCTAGAGACACTTTGGTTGGAAAAGTTTCATCTTTTGAGCTTGAGCAATTTGGTCCTATTACTACTATCAAGACAAATCTAGCTTTTAAGGCATCATCATCAACTATAGCATCATCATCATCACATGATAAATCTGATTGGAAAGCCTTCTATGCAAGAGAACTTGAAGAAAGCATGAGAGAAAATGAAGACCTTGAAGAACTTGAAGCACTATTTGCAAGGAAAATGCCTAAAGGTCCAATTGGAAGTAAGTATGAAGGTAAAGCACCCTTTAAATGTTTTAACTATAATAAGATTGGTCATATGGCTTCTATATGTCCTGATAGACATGCAAGATTAAGAGAAGAAGCTAAAAGAACATATAAGCCTAACCCTGACTATCAGAAATACAAGTTTAAGAAGAATAGAGATAAATCTTGCTATTATGCGGATGAAGGAGTTACTAATGATTCTAATGAGGATCCAACAGACAATGGATGGGCTTTTGTTGCTATAACAGAAGATCAACTAGCACCTACTGTTCAATCTGTAGAGTAGGCCCTGGCAACTAAAGTTGAAGATAAGGATGAATGGATTATTGATTTAGGATGTTCACATCATATGACTGGAGATAAGAGTAAATTCTTAACCTTTCAGGATTACAATGGAGGTCTAGTAATATTTGGAGATGACAAAGCTTTCTTGATCAAAGGAAAAGGCACTATATCTTTTGATGGTAAGTACAATACTGATAACGTTTGCTATGTTGAAGGTTTGAAGCATAATATTTTAAGTGTTGGTCAATTAGTTGAGAAAGGATTTCAGTTACAATTCAAGAATGGTAAATGCAAAATCTTAAACAGAGCTGGTTTGGAAATTGCAACTAGTAATCAGACTAGAGGTAATATCTTTCATTTGAACAATAATGAGAAAGCATGTTTGATTGTACATATTGATGAAAGTTGGTTATGGCATAAGAGACTTAGTCATGTAAATTTTGATTGCATTGTGAAAATCAGTACTACTAAGGCAGCTAGAGATTTACCTAAGATTGTTAAACCTCACAATCCGATGTGTAACAAATGTGTTGGGTTACTTTTCTCAGAGAGAAATCTGAAGCATTTGGGAAATTCAAAATATTCAAGGTGATGGTAGAAAATGAAACCGACAAGAAAATCAAATGTTTGAGATCAGATCAAGGAGGTGAGTTCACATCTAAGGAATTTAATACATTATGTGAAGTGAATGGGATCAGAAGATAGTTATCAACACCCCAGACACCCCAGCAGAATGGAGTTGTGGAAAGGAAAAACAAAAATATCTTGGATGTAGCCAGAAGTATGATATTAGAAGCAAATGTACCTCATATATACTAGAGAGAAGCGGTCAATATAGTTGTTTATACATTCAACAGAGTTCACATCAGAGGAGAAATCAGTAAGACCCCACATGAACTATGGTTTGGTAATACTCCTACTCTTAAATATTTAAGAATATTTGGAAGTAAATGCTATATTAGAAGAGATGAGTATATTGGCAAATTTGATCCTAGAAGTGATGAAGGAATATTTCTTGGTTATTCATCTAAGAGCAAGGCATATAGATGTTTTAACAAGAGATTGCAGAAAATTGTTGAGAGTGCAAATGTGAAGATTGATGAACAGTTTAGAGGAAACTCAAGGTACACAGACTATGAACCGACAATAGAGATAATCACAAATGAACCTATTATGAATACACCGGTATAGAATGGTGATCCAATTACACTGGCATCATTTGGAGATTCAACAATCACTGAAGAACAACAAGTAAAAACACCCCGGTATGTAAGATTGAATCATTCTAAAGATTAGATAATTGGAAACAAATTTCAAGGAGTTATGACTAGAGGAAGATTGGCAAATGAAGAGGTATGTCTTATTTCTCAAATTGAACCTAGATCAATTAATGAGGCATGTGAAGATAAATATTGGATTAAAGCTATGGAAGATGAATTAGAAAAAATTGAAAGGAATAACACTTGGTCATTAGTTCCTCGGCCTAAAGACAAAAATGTAATTGGAACCAAATGGGTTGTTAGAAATAAACTTAATGAAGATGGCATGGTAATCAGAAACAAAGCCAGATTAGTGTGTAAGGGATATTCTCAAAAAGAAGGAATTGATTATAATGAAACCTTTGCACCGATAGCTAGAATTAAGGCAGTCAGACTTTTATTGGCTTTTGCAGCACACAAGAACTATAAAGTATATCAAATGGATGTTAAATGTGCATTTCTGAATGGAGATCTTGAAGAAGAAGTTTATATTGAACAACCTGATGGATTTTCTTTGATAGATAACAAAGACATGGTTTGCAGGTTAAGGAAAGCTTTATATGGATTGAAACAAGCTCCTAGAGCTTGGTATGCTAGATTGGACAAATATGTTTTGAAGCTTGGTTACACTAAAGGTAATGCTGATAGAAATCTATACTACAAAGTGACTAATGATGACATCTTAGTTATTGAAGTTTTTTTTGATGATATAATCTTCAGAGGAGAAGATAGTTTGTGTAAAGACTTTTCTAATAAAATGTAGCAAGAATTTGAAATGTCTATGATTGGAGAGATAAAATTCTTTTTAGGATTGCAGATTTCACAAACTGATAAAGGTATATTCCTATGTCAATCTAAGTACTTAAAGGAATTACTAAAGAAATTTGGCATGAGAAATTGTAAACCGGTAAGCACACCTATGATTACAAATGATAAATTATCTTTAAAGGATAAATCAACACCTATTAATTCGACTAGATACAAGTCTATGATAGGAGGTTTACTGTATTTGACACAAACAAGACCTAATATTATGAATGCAATATGTATTGTTTCAAGATTTCAGAGTAATCCTAAAGAAAATCATGAATCAAAAGTGAAAAGAATTTTCCAGTACCTACAAGGTACTACAAATCTTGGTTTATGGTATCCTAGAGATGAAAATTTTGACTTATGTGCATACACAGATGCTAATTGGGCAGGAGATGTGGATGATAGAAAAGGCACCACCGGTGGAGCATTTTTTCTTGGCAACAGACTAATTTCATGGTTGAGCAAGAAAGAGAGTTGTACAAGTCTATCAATAGCAGAATCAAAATATGTTGCAGCAACAACTAATTGTACACATGTATTATGGATCAAGCAAATGCTGAAGGACATAAAGTTAAATTGCAAGGAACCTATAACTATTTATTGTGATAATAAAATAGCAATTGATATGTCTAAGAACCTAGTACTTCACTCTAAAACTAAACATGTTTCTATCAAACTGAATTTTATAAAGGAGAATGTTGAAGCAAAAGAAGTGAAATTGGTTTATGTGAATACTAAAGAGCAGATTGTAGATATTTTTACAAAGCCCTTGCCTAAGGAAACATTTGATTATCTCAGAGAGCAACTTGTATTCCTACCCACATCGGTAGAGACTTAGACAATTGATGTTTATCATCAATTGGCAGAATAAATAGAGAAATCTTTTTCCGGCTTTGATGAGGAGAGCTACTTCTCAGGGGGAGTAGTTAGTATAATAAGTTGGTATTTTGTATTTAGTTTTGTATTGCTTTGGCATTTGAGGTCAAAGGGGGAGAGATTGATATGGAAAAACACATTATCTTTTTCTTTTGGGGAGAGATTATTCCTAGGGGAGAGATATTATGTATTTTTTATTTCTGGTTAATGATCTCTTTGGGAGATTGTTGATTGTTGGTTTTTGGCATTTCCATTTTGGCACTTTGATGGTTTTTCCATCTTGTGTTTCCATCAATGCCAAAGGGGGAGATTGATGGAATTTTGGATATATTGATATGGTTTTGTCATTGATGTCAACACTTATCAGTACTTGGAGATTTTGGTTATGTTCACCGGTAAGTCAAAGACTTATGCAAAGTCACTTGTATTTGGTTCACTAGTAGATTATTGTTCACCGACACTTGGAATGACTTGGAGACTACTTGATTCTGTCGAAGACATTATTCGATCACTTGGTTTTGGTGATTTGGTTAATTGTTTATTCAGGTTTGCATATTTGTTGTTACCAACAAATAGGTCCAGGATAAGCACCGACAAACATATCTATTCCAGATCAGCACAACATGGTATTGAGATGATTTATTATTATTGTAAATTCATTGAGCTGACATCATGCATCGGATATTGATTTAATTGTAATTGATTTTATTGTAATATCTTTTAGTGAGCTGACCTATTCAATTGGTCTTAGGTTATGGTATAAATGTAAGATCTCATTTGTGAGATTATTATGTGAATACGAAAAGGATTGCAATAAGGTATTTGTGAAAATAAGAAGAGCTATACACATAAACATCATTTGAAGGTTGAAGGAAGGATCTTGTGGAGGCAATCAGAACTAAACTAGTACTGAATCTAGCATATGAAGATGCTATTTTTTGTAGTACATTATCATTGGATTTAACCATCCAATTGTAGTCAATGTGACTCTCATTCTGTGATTGAGTAGTGGGCTCTAGGCAGCTAGCCTTTCTGCATGCACAGAATCCATATAGTAAACACATACTATCTGTAGTAGTATCATTTGATTGTGGGTAAGGCTTCCCACCATGGTTTTTCCCCTTATAGGGTTTCCACGTACAAATAGTTGTGTTATGTGTTGTGGATGTTATTGTCTTTATGTTTCATGCATTAATCTTTACTGGTATTGCAATTAATTGTTAAGACTGTCTACTGGCATAAAGTTTGGTTTACCGATATTAAGCATTAAGATTTGGTTAAGTTAATTTTGGTTAAATTTATTGGACAACTGAATCACCCCCCCCTCTCAATTGTCTCTGGGACCTAACATGCCGATGACCGGTAGAAAATACAGTCCTATTTGCCTCACTTATTAGTTCATCAATCTCTTCTGTTGATCTTACTGGGTGAACTACAAGTAATTTCTCTATCTTTATCTTCTTGTCTAGTTCAATAATGTCTAAACTTTTTGCATCTAACCTTCTGTACAAGTCACTAGGTAGATCATTTACAACTTCTATAAAAAATTTCTTATAAATATCTAAGTGTAGAATAACACTTTTTTCTATGCTTTCCTTTTCTTCATTAGTGAAAGTGTTATACAACTTGTTAACATTGACAAGTTACCATCTTCAGTTATGTCATTCAAAAGGTTGTCTAAGGGAGGGACAACTTGTTTCTCCTTTTTCTTCCTAGATTTTATTTTCTTTACCGGAGGCCTTACTGCCTATTGTTTCTATCTTGTTCTCTTAGGAGCAGGTGAGGGTATCGGTCAGGGTTTTCTTTTTCTTACTACCCTTTTAAATTCAGCCGGTATTTTGCTATCAGAGGAGGTCCCAACTGGCGAAAGATGTGTTTCCAGTTGTAGTCCTTCCAATTCACTTTCCTTAATACCAGTTTTATTCAATATATCTTCCTTGATTTCTTTTATCGTTTAGTTGCCTTTCTAATTGTTTGTTCTGTTTTCTTTATTCATTTCTGTGATTGAACTTTGCTTTCAATGGTTTCTGCATTTCCAAATACTTCTTTTGTTGGTTCTTTATGGGCTTCTAGAAGGGCTTTTGCATAAGTTTCTATTATGTTTTCATCTGCCTCATTACCCATCTCTGTAACCCAAACTGTCCTTGGAACCACTACCTCCATCCAGATTTCATCCTTCTTTATAACAAAACATATCTCTTTTTGATATTTATCAACTATGGATTGAGATAGTCTTTCCCTAATTTTCATTCTAGTCTTCAATGCCTGAAAGTGTTCAATTATGTTCTTCTCCCTGTCATCTCCCATGTTATTAAGAATATCCAAAAGTTGTTTTCCTACCGATATGTCAAATCCAAAATCCTTTCTACCAATACTGGGAGCTTCCTTGGTGATATACAACAATAGACATACAAGTAGGTTACCAAATCTGAATGTGCCTTTCTTGTCACCCTTAATTTTCTTCAAATTGTCTATTAGGTCATCTTTTAACCATTCACATATGTCAATATTTGCATTACTATTTACTAAGTCATAAGCACTCTTGATACATAAACTAGAAACAAAGTTTAATCTATTGGCATGTGTATCTTTGTATCCAAGAATCATGCTAATGAATCTTACATTGATATCCTTTACATCATTGACTCTTAAGGATCTCTTGTCATAGGTTGCACTAGTTAGGGTCATTACAGTGTCGTTTGGAACCTTTTTAGTCTTTTCAGGCCTACTACCAGTGGAAGGTAAGCCTATCACTTCCCTAACTACTTCTTTTGTTATCTTATGAATGTAATCTAACCAAAAGAACTCCCCATGAACTCTGCTCAATACAATCCTTATAACCTCTTTGGGAAAATCTGGAATGCTAAGTATCTCCACAAAACCTAGAGTTTCAACTATCTTGTGTTTCGATTTTACATTACCATTTTCATCACATATTACTGTCCTATACATGTTCATAATCTCATCAGCACCTAGTTCTTCAATATGCCAATGTATGTAAATTCTAGGATCCTCAGCATAAGCAACTCTTTTGGGTATTTTAGAAAATGCTCCTAGGGTATCATCCTTCTTCGCTACTTCGAGAATGATTTTAAATACAGGCCTAGGGCATTTAATCACTTCAATTATAGGAGGATTTGCAATGAATTCAGGTGCAGAGGAGGAATCCATTATATAAATACCTTAATCTACCTTTAGGTTTGAATGCTTGAATGATTTGCTTCACTTCTCACTGTGGATGCCTTCACTTGGGTTTTTCGTGCTCTAAGGAAGTTTGAATGCTCGGTGAATGAAAAAGAGTGAAAAACACTTGCTTTATAATGTCATTTCCTTCAACTACCATATTAAATGCCTATCGATTAAGTGAAACTTAACACATCTGCTGGTAAAGAAGTAGTTTGACTTCTCACCATCAACCGAGGGTAAACTAGCATGTTTTTCAATTTGTTGTCATACCCCCAAGGGATTTCTTTTCAGTTAGATGAAGAATCTCCTACCAGTGGAGTGATACTATGTTCTACTAGTGAAGGAATAACTTCATTAACATTCTGATTTGACTTTCTAATCCGTTGTTTTGAAAATTCTTGCTTTACTTCTTCAACCTTCTATTTACCTTTCAAACCGGGTCCTTTGTTATTTGTCGATGATGCCTTACTTCTATAAAATTTTGCAATATGTCCAATCTTGTTACAAGCATAACAAGTCACATTATTTTTTGAATATCTTTTCCATATCCTATGTCGGTCTATGTTCTGCATTGATTAGATAAGTGTCTAAATCTTCCACAAACATAACATCTTGCATTCATTCTATAGTTTTCTGAATTATGACCAATTTTGTTGCATTTAGAACATTGACCGGTGGGTGCATTGGTGTTCTGAGAGTTTCTAGATCTACACTGACTTTCTCTATGACCATACTTGTTATAGTTAAAGCATTTCCCATTAAATTTGTAGGCATTAGGTTGTCTTATCAATTTACTGTGATCATGATTGTTTGCAGTACCAGAGCTTTCACCAACTTCAAAGCCAAGACCATTAGTATCTCCATTAGGTTTCTGATTTTTTAGCATGTCATCAAGTTCTTCTGAGCTTTTCTTGAATTTCTCCTTGTGTTGATTTGCAGTAGCCAACTCATTTTCTAAGAAGTCTTTCTATCTCATGAGTTCAGTTTTATCATGTTCTAAGTGAATCATTTTTCTTCAACATATCATTTTCATGACTGAGTCTTAGATTATTTCCAGCATCATTGATTCTCCTAGTCAAGTCATCTTCATTCTTCTTTCGGTCTTTAATATCTTTACAAAACCTCATAGTCATATCTTACATCTCATTCCTCAAGGTCATGTTTTCTTGCTTCATCTTTCTTACAAGATCATTAATAGTTTCTTTTTCATCATCATCACTCTGTATCTTCTCATGAAGTTCTCTTCTTTTGTTCCTAGCAATAGTGATATTTTCTTGAAGTCCTTGAATAATTTCATGTGCAGCCTTTAGATCATCTTCAAGTTTCATATATTTTCAACTTTTCTACATCATAATCTGCAAGAGTTATTTCCAATTGCTTTCTTAGGTTTTCCATTTATACCGTTGTCATAATCTTCCTCAATTTTTTAGGCTTTTGAAAATATAGGACCAAGATCTGATACCAATTTTTAGGATTCCCAAAGAATTGAGAGGGGGAGTGAATCAGTATCTTGCCGGTTAACATATTTTCTAATTTCTAATCTTATTAAACAAATTACATTCCAAAACAATGTACCGGTAAACTAGAAATAATGCAATAAATAAGATCAATAACCACAACATAGAAAGCACACCATAACACAATATTTTTAATGAGGAAACCCAGTGTGGGAAAAACCTCGGTGAGATTTGTGACCCACAATATTCACTCACTAGCCAATAAATGAATATTACTTACAATAGGGGCTTGCACGTGCAGGAAGGCCAACTGCCTAAAGCTCACTGCTTAATTACAAAAGGGAAGTCTCACTGACTTACAAAAATGGATTATGCAAATCCAATATCATGTAGTGCTTCGGTTCAACATCTACTATGCCAGGTTCAGTACCGATTTAAGCTCATATAACTTCCATAAACCTTGTTCCAAAATCTGCCTTACTATTTGCATGTTCGCATCTGCCTATTACATTCCATACTTAGCATACTTTACACAAATGATCTACAATATCTCATACTTATATATGAGTCCTATTACAATTCACCTTGTCAGCTTACAAAAAGATTTTACAATTAAATACAAAATAAAATCCTATCAGTTGGGGTGTTAGTAATCAGCTTTGCCGGTGCCAGTGTTGGTGTCGGTGCCTGTCAGTGCCATAGGATTGTAAGGTTGCCATCAATGACAATACCTTCAATCACCTACAATTTCTCATTGGAGTGTGCATTTACCAACAATCCACATATACAACCACAATAATCATGTGGTCTCCATCAGCTTTAATGTACAGATTAATATCTGCACTTCCCTTTCTGAAACCCTGCTCCTTTTGATACATATCTAACCTTGAATACCATGCTCTTGGAGCCTGCTTCAAACCATACAAATATTTCTTCAACCGGCACACCAAAGTTTCATCATCATGCAACAAAAAGCCTTCTGGTTATTCTATGTAAACTTTTTCTTCTAAGTTACCATTTAAGAAAGCAGATTTAACATCCATTTGATATACTTTGTATCCTTTGTAGGCAGAGAATGCTAGAAACATTCTAATGGATTCAAGTCACGAAACCGGTGCATATGTTTCTTCAAAATCTATCCCTTCTACTTGGGAATACCCTTTGCACACTAACCTTTCTTTATGCCTAACAATCTTACCTTCTTCATTCATCTTGTTCTGGTGGACCTATTTTGTACCAATGACATTCTTATCTGCCGGTCTAGGAACTAACTCCCAAGTTTCATTCTTTTCAATTTGTTGCAGCTTTTCTTCCATTGCATCCATCCATTTCTAACTTATGTTGGCTCCATTGAATTTTTTGGGTTCCATTTCTATCATGAGGTAGAAATTTACTTGTTCATTGTTCCAGGAAATTATTCTTCTTGTCTATACATCATCATTTTTATCACCTATAATCTTCTCTTCCGAGTGATTTATCTACACATACCGGTTAGGGGCCTTGTTAGGTGCTTCTTCTGGTTCACTTTCTGACTGCATTTCATCTTCATCACATGAAACATCATGTCAGTTTACTTTTTCTTGTCTTCCTTTATGCATATCTTCATCAACTCTGACATGTATACTCTCAATGACTCTTCTTAGTATTTTGTTGTAGCATTTGTATGCTTTGTTGTGAGTTGAGTAACCCAAGAAGATACCTTCATCACTCTTGGAATCAAAACCACCTAAGCCATCCTCATCTCTCTTGATGAAGCATTTACTTCCAAGCACCTTAAAATATTTGACCAGTTGCTTCCAGTCATACCACAACTCATAAGGTGTCATTATGTTGTTTGTTCTTAGTTGAACCCGATTCAAAGTATATACAATAGTATGAACTGCTTCCTTCCAATACATATCTGGTATGTTTGCTTCATTTAACATAGTTCTTGCCATCTCCTTGACAGTCTAGTTTTTCCTTTCTACAACACCATTTTGTTGTGGTGTCCTTCGAGTTGAATACTGTCTTTTGATTCCATGTCTCTTAGAGTAATCTTCAAACTCATTCAATATGAACTCTCCACCCTAGTCAAATCTTAGACATTTCAGCTTGCATCCACTTTCCCTCTCAACCATCTTCCGAAAAATCTTGAATCTTTCAAATGTTTGAGATTTGTCATGTAGGAAAGTGACCCATGTCATTCTTGAAAAATCATCAATGAGGAGCATGAAGTATCTTTCACCGGCTAGAGCTATTGTTCTGGTTGGTCCACATAGATCAGTATGCACAAGTTCAAGTGGCCTTGAAGTATTAAATGTTCTCTACTCTTGAAGGTCACCTTAGTCTTCTTTCCTCTTACACATTCATCACAAAATGTTCTTACCGGTTTGATGATTGGTGGTATATGTCTCACAGACACCTTTTTGCTTGCTTTAACCAGATTATCAAAATGTATATGGCCTAATCTCCTATGCCATAGCCAACTCCCATCCACTTGTCCCATAATTCATTGGGATTCAAAGAATTCATTCAGATTGTACACATTTCCATCTGTCCTTTTTCCTTCAGCTACAATCTATCTGGTACTCTCTTTTCTTATTTGGAAATCGGTAGAGTCAAAAGTGAATTTGTATCCTTTATCACACATTTGACTCGCACTACGTAAGTTATGCTTTAAACCTTCCACATAATATACATCATGTGCCTTCAATTTTCCATCTATGTTCAAAGTACCTTTTCCTTTTATCTTGATGGAAGAGTTGTCTCCAAATCTTAGTGAACCTCCATTCCAATCTTCAAGCTTAATAAATGTATTTTTGTCTATGCTCATGTGATTTGAACATCCACTGTCTACAACCTATAATTTTCTTCTTTTTGCATGCAGGGCAGTCTGCACAATCAAATTTATTTTGCATTATTCTTGTCCTTCTCAACCCAAACTGGGTTGGCTTCTTTCTTCTTGTGTGTTGCAATTTCATGCTTCGATTCTATTACCAGATTCTGATCCGATACTGACTTCTTTTGCTTGGTTGTTTTGAGTTTTCAATGTTTTGCAATGTGCCCAAACTTTTGAAAATTCTAACATTTTGCATTGACATTAAATGATGAATTTGAAAACCTATTGTAGGATACTGGTAGACTTTTCCTACATTCAAAAATTCTATGACCTAAATCATTGCACTGATAACACACAACATTCATCTCCCAGAGTGCAGCAAAATAATTTCTACTTTCAAAACTAACAGGGGGTTTACTCATCAGTCTACTATCAACAATTCTATGTCCAAACTTATTAAACTAGTAGCAGTAACCATGGAATTTGGGTACATACCAATCTTGTTGCTTTGGATCGGCAAACCTTTGTCTTACCAGATGTGTTCCTCTCATATTTTTGACTCTTGTGAATCCTTTATTATCTACCTTGAGATTTCCTTTATGATTTTCATACTGGTTTAATGTGTGACCCTTCTAGTACTAAGCATTCTGGTTCACAGGCTGATTTCTTGTAGCTTCAACATAGGTCTTCTTTCTAGTATCTTTGTTGACTGTAAAGATTTTTTTCTATTTAATTTCACTTGAGGAAGTGAATTTTATCTCCTTACTAGACGTTTCTTTGATGTTTGAACTCTGTCCTTCTTCAAATCCAATACCACTGGTATCTTTTAAATGCTTATGTTTGCTCAACATCTTGTCTAAGGCTTCAATGTTACCTTCATTTTTGCTCCTCATATTCAATTCATCCTTGCTCTTTTCTAGCTCCTTTCCGAGCCTTATAGTTTCTTCTTCCTGATTCTGCTACTCCTTTTCCTTCTTTATCAAATCAGAGGATGTAACTTCACATATCCTCTTAGCTTCTTCCAACTGGAGTTGTAGATCAGAAATTGTTTTCTTGGACTCATCCAGGGATTACTTCAAACAATCTTGTTCTTTTGTAGCAACATACTTAATCTTCTTGAGTTCTCTTCTCATTTTATTCAACTCCTCAAGTGCACTTATGAGTTCACCTTCCAAGTCCACTTCAACTTTAATGTCTTCATCTTCATTATCTTCATCAACCAGTTCATCTAGTGCCATAAAGAGATTTATTTCTCTTTCATCCTCACAACAACCTTCTTCTGACACGCTTTCTTCATCTATAGCATCATCTTCAAAGGTATATATAGTGTTCTTCTCCTTATAACTTCTTATGTCGTGCCGGTAAGCTTTCTTCTTTCTATCCTTAACAGAAAATATGCTTGAGCTCTTTTGCTCATCTCCACTATTTTCACCATAGGGACATTTAGAAGCAAAGTGTCCTATTTTACCATAGTTGAAACATTTGAAAGGTAGTTTTCCTTTATATTTATTGGATCCTCTTTTGAGATTCCTTACAAAGTTTTCCACCTCTGCATCTGATTCTCCACTAGATTCTCTATGAACAATTTCTTCCTTACCCTTTTTGGTGCAGTTGAAAGTTGCCTCTTTCTTGGAAGTTCCTTCACCGGTTGTCCTCATCTCATAAGCAGTTAGAGACCCAAAAAACTCAGCCATTGAATTTTTTTTCAAATCCTTGGCTTCCTCTATAGAAGAGGCCTTTGTATCATACTTAGATGTGAGTGATCTAAGTACCTTTTTGACAATAAATTCATCAGCTATATCCTCTCCAAGTCCTCTGATGGTGTCCACAATTTCATCTACTCTCTAAAGATAATCTTCAATATTTTCTTCATCTTTCATCTTCAAGCCTTCAAGCTAACCTCTTAGTATTTGCATCTTGGCCTCCTTGACCTTGACATCTTCCTCAAATAATCTCTATAGTTTATCCCAAGGCTCTTTGGCGGATAAGCAGTGCATCACTTTAACAAACTCATTATCAGACAACCCACTAAGAATAACATGTTTAGCCTTTGCATTATTTTCCTACTCCTTAGCATCTAGATCTGTAGGAGGAACACTAGTGACTATATACCCATTCTTAACTAACATCCAAACATCAAACCCTAGGGAGGATAGATAGGTTTCCATTCTTCTTCTCCAAAAGGCATAGTTGGTTCCATCAAACATGGGATCTTTGGAGGAGGAGGACTCATTTATTGCCATTGTGTTCTCAAACATGATCTACCCAAGCTAGAGAAATATTTAACCAATAGGGGACCTAAGGCTCTGATACCAATTGTAGAACACAAGATATCACTGAGATGGGGGTGAATCAGTGATTATAAACAATTTTCAACTATGTGTGTGCAACCAGTAAAGTAATGAAAACACTAGTAACCAATCACACATAAAGAATACATCACACAACACTAAATATATGAGGAAAACCTAATGTAGGAAAAAACTCAGTGAGAAATGCTATTGGAGACTACTACTCCAATCCAACCTCACAATGGAATAACAGTTTTACAATAATTTAGGGCACCAACCCAAAAGAGCACCAACCCCTACACTATTTTGAGCACCAAATCAAGGAGCACCAACCCCTACATCGAGAACCCACTCATTGAAATATAATAAGATAAAGGTTATATAATAATCTGCACCTTGTTACAAATGGATTTTGTAACACCTCCAATCAATACTCTCTACCAGTTTTAACTCTTCTCTATCTCACATATTCTTTACCTACTAGTTGTCTATTCAATCCCTCTGACCCCTTACCAATGAGCCTCTACCTTTCCTGACTTCCTCTGATTCTCACTCTATGGTTCAAACACCGTTGGTTCACTTGATTGTCAACTCTATGATAGTTCACTGGTTACTCTGTTTCTTATCGGTTAAACTCCTCTTACCAATTAAACATCTCCAACACTTAGTCACTTCTATACTTCTCTCTTGCACTCAGACTGATCACTCTTGTGCTCTCAACAATCACCTTCACTTCACTGACATCAACAACAACACTCTCTAAGATCTTCAATCTACATATTTATATTTAGGCTTTCCCACAAAAATGGAATTCAATCTTCATGCACCTAGGGTTTTCTTCACTGACCCAATCCGTAACAAATCAAATCAGATATCAACTTCAAGATGGACAACCTGCAACAAATCAAACTACACTACCATATTTAGTTCTTCTAATACACGTTTACTATTTTTAACAAAATACTAATCCTACTTTTATGAATCACCATAAATGATCTAGCAGTTTCATTCACTAGATCAACTGGTTGATCAAACATCCTTCTTTGATCATGATGTCAAAGAATCAAATTTATGTCCTTCAATCTTCCTTGATCTGCAACCTTCTATATCTAATCCTTGAATTTTGCAGTCTTCATTTAATGCAGACTTAGTTGGGAACTGCCTCACTTACACACTCTTCACCAACCACTGCACCTTAGCCACTTGGATCCTACATGTCATATTCATCAGCATCCACCTGAATTTCATTGTGTTGGTTCAGACTTAGGCACCAACCAAAAAAACACTACTGATATTCAATCTATACTACCAGTTCATCTTTCCCTACTGGTTATGTAATAACCAGTTATCCTTAAAGCCATGCTCTTCTTTGTTCGACCAATTAGGACACAATACCTTTTCACTTCATATGATCTGATGCCATGCTCTATGTTATGCTTGTGTCCCTTGTGTGCTTACTGGTGGACATGTTTACTGATTGATACAACACCTACTTGCATACCTGACCGATATTCATTCTTCTTCACAAAGTACATATCAGTCAATTATAAACATGCTCTCTGGTTCATCAAACTTGATGTGGTTTCAATCACAGACTCATGTTAATGCTATGAACATATATTTTAAACTGCAACACTTGAATCTTCTCCAATCGTTTGTACCAGTGGCTTAATCACCTCTCTATTCCTGTTTACCGATTGACAACAACTCAACAGTTATGCCAATCAACAACTTATTTGACAAGTCTGTTTACCGGTCAGTTGGCATCAATGACAATACAATGCCAACATAGGACAAATCCATTCAAATGGGTAAAATCAAACCCTCTAAGTCACATTCCTTAGTTGTAAATCAAGGCACAAAAGAAGAGAAAGGAATCAAAAGGCAAGATAAGAAACAAAAGAACCAAGGAAATAAAAAGAAAAATTAGAATTTTGGTACTTCAAAATCAAATAATATGACCTCTTCATCAAAAGGTGAACAACCTAAGAAGGAGAAGGTCAAGTGTCCTTTCTATAAGAGGCCTGGCCATAATGAACATAAGTTTTTAGAGAAAAAATTGATCACCTTTCACATCTTCTATAAAAAAATAATATTGATGTGCCTCATTTAGTTAAGCAGAGTTCATCAAAATAATCTTATATGAACACAAATAAGAGAAAGGGAAAAGGAAAGGGTAAGGCATTAGTTATTGTTTCACAACCAAATTCTTGGATAATTGAATCAGGTGCTTTCACATCTTCTAGAAAAAAATAATATTAATGGCTTCTTCTATACTAATGAGTGATGACAATTCTATTGAAGTGCATGGGAGAGGGTTTGTTGATGTGGGTGAAGGTACATTTGAGGATGTCCTTTATGTTCCATATTTATCAACTAATCTCCTATCTATTTATCAACTAATCTCCTATCTATTTATCAAATCACTCACACTGGTTCTAGCAAGTGAGTTGAGTTCATACTAGATACAATGGCAATAAGTTAAATACATAATGGGTCTACTATTGTTGTGAAAAAAGCATACCATCGATTCAGATTGTACCAGTTTTCTCACTTTGTTCTTGACTCTCCTTTGATAGTGTTACTCTCTCATGTAGATGAGGTTAGTTGTTTGTGGCATCGATAGTTTGGCCACTTGAACTATCATTACTTGCAAAAACTCAATAAATGGGATATGGTTTTAGGGTTTCCTTCTATTCGATTTTCTAATGGTGTTTTCTAGGGATGTGTTCTTGGTAAGCATCTTGAGGAGAAGTATGATAAATGAAAAGCATGGAGAGATACACAACTATTGGAGGTGGTACATAGTGACTTGACAGAACCATTTCCACAACCATCCTTTAGTAGGGTTAGATATGTTTTGGCATTTATTTATGAATTTTGGAAATATGCATGGGTTTACTTTCTAAAACAAAAGCCTGAGCTCTTTGCAATTTTTTCAGCTTTCAAAGCTTTTGTAGAGAAACAATCTAGGAAATTCATCAAGATTTTGCGTACAAATAATGGGGCAAATATGTTAATAATTAGTTTCAATAATTTTGTGCTTTAGAAGGTATAAACATGCAACACATAGTTCCATATAGTCCTTAGTGGAATGGTGTTGTAGAATGCAAGCACAGGTCCCTGAAGGTGATGACTAATTGTATGATTTACTTCAAGTCTTTGTAACCTCAATATTAGACAGAGAGCATCAACTATGCATGTTACATCTAGAACCGAGTTCCTTACAAAGTTGTAAAGGGGGTAACTCCCTTTCAAGCTTGGACTGGTCAAAAACCCATACTTAAGCACTTTAGAGTGTTTGATTCTCTTGCATGGGCTTGTTGAAAGTATGTGTTGATGTGTTGTCATGGTTGTCATTGATGGCAAACTTATTTTTCTAGGCTAGTTTGGAATGTTTGTGGTGCAGAGTTACCTTGATGTGTTGTTGATGTTGCAGTTGTTCTATTAGTTGTTTCAGAAGTGCTTGGGTCCAAAATCTATTTCTAGTGTTGATTGTTATTGTTATCTTCAATGGATGTATTTTTGGTATCATGAATATGATGGTTCTGTGGTCTGAAAACATCTTTTTATTCTTCGGGTGTTATGGTATTGATCATTGTTGGCTATGAGATTCTATGTTTGACCTATCGTTAGGTATGGATATGATTTGTGGAAACATGTTTGATATTTTATGGGTCTCACCGTAGAGTGTGGAGATCCAAATTTGAGTTATTTGCACTAGAGAGTATGTTCTTAACCATTTATTACTTATATGGATGTGTAGGGTTTGAATATGTTGTTGGTTATGTTCTAGTGATTGTGGATCGATGAGTTGATCTTTGGAAGATGTGTCTTGGTCCCCTCTTTCTCCTAGTGCGGATCAATGTGTGGATTTTTGGTTTAGAAAGTGTATCTTGATTCAGGTTGACTTGGTTTAAGCTTTGATGGTCTACCTTGTATATAAGGATGTGCATGATTGCGTTGTGCAATAGAGAAAGAGAGAGAGTGAACAAAGGCAAGGAAGGAAAGTGTGATAAATATAGATGCGAGGATAATCAGTGAGGTTCAATAAAGAGCATAAGAAGAGTAGTGTTAAAATGATATGCAAGTTGTGTTGAGACTGTGACAGAGATTTGAGATAAAGTTTTGGTAGTTGAGATCAGATTTGTGTGTTGCGATTTTGGTCACTCGATGTAGAGTTCAAGGGCAGCTTCATGATTAGGAGATCCTTCTTTTCATATCATTTTTTTATCTTTCCCCGAGTGTAGTTAGTTTCAAGTTTTGCAAGTCCTCTTTTGTATCTTTCCCCATGAGCAGTTAGCCTTAGTGTGCAAGTTTGGAGCAGTTAGCTCTTTTCTTTGTAATCTGATATACATAGTGGATATATTTTATGGGTAGGTGCTTCTTGTAGTTTTTCCCTGTTTGGTTTTCCCATGCATAAATCTTGGTGTATATGTGTTGGATGTGTGTTGAAGTTTTATTGTTTATGTATTGCATTTAATATTTGTTTTGGACTGATTCACCCCCCTCTTAGTCCTACCTTGGGTTCAACATGGCCCACATTCCAACAGAGAAACACAAGGCTATAGATCCACATAGAAAGCCTTGTATATTTTTTGGGTATGTAGATGATCAAATGGTATATGCTTCTCCATCCCACCACTCACAAGTTATTCATTGAGAGGAGTGTTCATTTTGAGGAGAGTTCTTTCAGTTCTTCTCATAACACTTCTCCATCAAATATCACATTAGATATATTGCATCATGATGATAGTTCTTTAGAGGATCTTAATCTTCATAATCTTGATGAGGAGTCTTCTTCCTCCACTTTAGGTGGCAATAGTGATGATGAGGATTCACATTCCTCTTATAATCATCATTCAGAGGTTTATGATTCTCTCCCAAACTCTCCAAGCTCAATGCCTCTTTGGGCTCAACAAACATTTGAGTTAGTGGGTGATTGGTTGGGTGATCCACTAGATACAAGAAGAACATGTCATAATTTCAATAGGCTCCACATCTCTTCATTGCTTCAGCTTTTGATCCACAACCCTTTTGAGAAGCTTCAGGTTTTCCTAAGTGGGTCGCTACAATACAAGAAGACTTTCACTCCTTGGGAAGGAATCACACATTGGATTTAGTCCATCTTCCTAAGGAAAGGAAACTTTTTCAATGCAAGTGGATCTATCAAACAAAAGTTGTAGCAGATGGGTCACTTGATAAGTTTAAGGCTCATTTGGTAGCAAAAGGATTCTCCCAAGTTCTTAGGATTGACTACTCTTAGACTTTTGCAATAGTTGCTAAAGATGAATTTGATTCAACTTGTCCTCACTATCGATATAGCCCATCATTGGGAAGTTCATCAAATGGATGTGAATAGTGTCTTTCTTCATGGTGACCTTCAAGAGGAAATCTACATGGAGCAACCACATGGATCCTTCACTTGTGTGTCAAATTTAAAAGTCTCTTTATGGCCTCAAATAGGCTCCTCGAGCTTGGTATGCCAAGATGGACTCATTCCTTATGACAGTTGGTTTCATTCAATGTCATTCTAATCCAAATGTATACATTCTACAACAAGATAAAACTCTCACTATAGACACCTAAAATTGTCTTATCCTGATTAAATAAATATTTTATTTATTTGATTATTTTATCTTAAGCCTTCTGCTCATTAAATAGATTTTTATTTATTTAATTAATTCATTAGCTTTTTCCCTTCAAGACACTTGTCATTTATATCTTCATTTTATCCCACCTACCCCTTTCATATTTTATTACTTTCTTTACCTACCATTTAATCTTAGCTGACCATTCATCCTTTAACCTCTTAATCCTATCCATTCATTTTATAAGGTGTCCTTTATATAAGAGGATACTCTCATCCTTTCAGACCCTAATCTAGATAATTATTCATTCATGCAATCAAGCCTTCAAGTGATCAAGTGACCTTACAAGTACAATCTGTTCTTTGTTGAGCTCTTGTGCATATACAAAATTTGAGAGAATATATCAAACAAGATCAATGAAGATAGGAAACAATGGAGATCAAACTCTACTAAGCGTTTGAATGGTATAATCTTTCCTATTTTGTTGCGATTTACATGTTTTAGATTCTTCATTGGTGTATGTTGGATTCTTGATTGTAGAACTAGGGTTTATGTGGTTGGATCTTTAATGGTTTTGCAAGTTTTAATCTTCCAAATCTCACCATATACATTTTGGCATGCCTAGTGGGACTCTTGTCCCTTGTTTTTTACATCATCTTTGCATTTTTAGTCTTTTTATCAAGTTGCAGGTTGGGGTAGCAACAATTACAAGTGAAAGCACATTTATGAATCATTTTTTTGCAATTGTGTTTTTGTCTGATTGTTATTTTGCAAGTTTTATCAAAAATTGCATCTATGTCTCTTGATTACGCATCTGTGCATCATATTATCGTGTTTGCATGTTTTTGTGCATTTGGGTATTCTTTTACAGTGTTTATGCTTTAGATTTGACAAAATTTATTTTTGGCTTGCTGTAATCATGTTTGGGTTCATTATTTCCGCATCTGTGTTTTGTTTTGTTGCATTTCTGTGTTGTTTTTTGCATGTTACAAGATTTACGCATCTAGGATCTGTAATCATGTTCAGGATCATTTTTTGCACGTTTGTATTTTGCATTGTTTGTTTTTTCAAGTTTCAGGTCAAGTCACACCTACATTAGTGATTTTCGTGTCTGTATTCGGTATAATCGTGTTTGTGTTTCTTACATTTGGATTTTTCATTTTGGCATCTAAGGTTTCATTTCCAAATTTGATTTTCTTGTGCTAACCGCTTGCTTGACCTAACAAAGTGGTGCAACTATCTAAAACATATTGTCGAAGGTCCCTTTTTCATATTTTAATTTAGATTTTCTAAAATTAAACTAACGCGTGTGCTTGTAGGTGGGGGTTATTAGAAAAACTACTAATAATTTTGTTGTAGGGGTAATTTAGGAGTGTGTCTTCTTTTTCTAGTCTAATTAGGGTCACATCTTTTTTAGTTTTGAGTTAATTAACTTGTTTGAAGTGTATTGTGCCTTTGGCACATTTTGTGTTTAGATCCCTAAAGGTGATAACAAAATTATAATCTCCCCTCACCTTCTATTGGACCTTGGGTGTAAGAGATTGTTATCATCTTCTTTATTTTAGGTAGAAGGGCCTACCTCCTGAGTATCCCATAAGGCCAAGTGAGAAGGGATGACCCAAGCGGTACTTTCTTCAACCTGCTATATAAATTAATACACTGGGTAAAATCCATGACGACTTGGTGAAGTTGGCCTATCCAATAGGTTCCCTAAGTATCCACACTTGTGTGAGATGCATAAAAATCCTCTTATGAGGATTGGCATAGATTCTTAAGTGGATCACCGCCGCATTGATAGGAACCAAGAATCGTTGAATTACCCCCAGTAGACACCTTAGATTAGTGGCCCACCCTTATTTTGTTTGAATATTGTAATAATTTCAGTGCAAAAGGATAGTTGCTTCCCCCCCAAGATACTCACCATAAGGCTCTCATGGGATGATACCAAAATCCTCATCTTAGCATAAGCTATTGATAGCTTTCCATGGAGAGGGTGCTAGGGTCATCCTTCTAGTCCTGAAGGCCCCTTGTTGTCCGCTCATGAAAAAGGAAAAATAGTGAATATACCCCTCAAGGTGTCCCTACACTTGAGCTGACAGAGATTCCAAGTTGTGGGTTGAGGTTATTTCCATGAGAATATTGACCTTAGCCTAAGAAAGTGTTTGATGTGTCTTTGATTGTGTTAGACCCATGGAAATTGGGCTGATTTGGCCTATAGAACTGTTGTCACTGAGGAATGCACCCATGATGCTAAGTTCAAAAACAAGCAATCTTGTGAAACATGGAAACACCTTCAAGCCTATGGGTTGCTCAAAGTGAAGGTGAATCTCCAGAGATTAGGTCGTCCTCCTGTTCTGATGGATCTCCTACACTAACTTCTTATGGGAAAAGGGTAAAAGTCTTGCATGTAATAAAAAAACCTATCCTAATGGAGGTGATACACCAAAATGATGCAGTTCTACTTGCTATCCTAAAACTATAACCAACTGCAACAAGACCCAAAAATTATCTCATGAATCAAATCAGATCATGAAATTCATAAACATTTCATGTGAAGGCTCGAAGTTATCTAACTTCTGCATGTAGGAAAAGTGATTTTTCACAAACATGCAAAGAACTAGAAACCAAATGAACACAATCCACAACTTGAATTTACTATGAAATCTTCCTATCTCTACAAAGCATAAATGAGACAAAGAAAAGTATTCAAAATTAAATAACAATAACTTTGTCAAATCATTCATCTGACAATAGAAAAATAAGAAATAATTGACAAGGAAACTAAAAACTGAAAACTTAAATAAGTGTTGAGATGCAATGTTTTTCTGCAAAAAAGAAAGAACCTGAGGGAAAAAAGGAGGGAAGGAATATATAGAAATCATGATGAGTCCCCTTCAAAAACCCTAAAAAACACTGCATGAGAAAAGCCCAGGGCGAAACTGCCCCAAAAAATGGCATAAAGGCATAATCTATAAAATAATAATCTTTACTACTCAAAAGGACTGCCATTGATCCTCCTGTAAGAAAATCTGCATATCTAAATGCGAAAAATAGTTATCCCCATATGAAAGCTTCTTGATGAACTGGACTGTGACTATATTTAAAAGAAATCCCACTAAGAAAATCTTATGCATCCCTTAGCAACTGCTCTCCGTGTTGAAAATTTTTGTTAAAAATGATTGTGGAAGTGAGCTTCTTGTTTTGCGAGCTTTCCAATGGTATGTAACACTTGTATATTTAGATAATAAATTGCATTAATCTTTCATGTAGAAATCATCCCCTTCCTTAGTGGGCTTTTCACTATTTGAACAACCAGTTTTGAGTCTACCATGCAATTTTTATTTGCTAGCCATTAGATCGCTTGCATGAACCATGGCCGCTTGCATTTAACTTTTTCATTTACTTATTAGCGGGCCCCATCGTTTGTCGCCAAGTCGCTATGATTATCTATTGAGCATTTTTATCTTGCGATATAGCAATGACCATCGATCTGTCAAGAACCTGCTTGCCTTTTAGTCTGCATGTTTGATTTTATCTTCCTGGGCCCACGGGAATGAGCGATGCTAATGAACTTTAAACTATTGAACCATTTGGAAATGTTGAACCACTGAACTTTGAACCATTGAACCATTTTGAAGTGTTGAACCAATTTGAACCAGTTCAAGTTCAAGGTTGACTTAGACATTCGCTCATCTGTAGACTTTTGCCATGTGTCAGCCTCTGATTTGCTTGAGGGTCCAATTTGTCTGCCATCTAGACTGCCATCAAGACTGGACCCACCTTGTCGTCAAGTCATGGTGATAACTTGGTGTGTAGTTTTCATTAGTGCCTTAGCGACCACCGTCTGATCTTTTGCCTGAATGTTGGATGTGACCAATCTGCTCAATTTTTACTCTTGGTCTACCCATGGTTCTTCGTCTTCTCTCTACCATATGGCGCATCCTTATTCATTTTGAATCCACCTGGATGGCCACATCATCAGTCTCCATGTCGCATGAGATAACCAGCGAGCATTTTTATCTTGCGGTATAGCAACGACCATTGATCTACCCTCAAACTGCTTGATCTTTAACCTCTTAGCCGCTCATCTCCCCTTTGCCTTTTCCACACGTTCTTAGTCACCATGTCGCTATGATAACTAGCGAGCTTCTTTCTATAGCGGTATAGCAATGGCCCTTAGATCCTTTAGATTACCATTGATCTTTCCTGAACTTACTCAACCTTTAACCTCAGCTGATCTTCTCTTTTGTACCACGTGTCAATGTGTGTCACCCTCTAATTGGCTCATGAGATCCATCTCAGAACCACCTGTCTCCTAGGCTTGCCACACGTCTTGCTCTATCAGATCTCATTCTTTTGTCCAAAGTATTCCTTCGGTGAGCTGCTTACCAATTTCATCGAACCTACAGTTTCATCGATATTATTATATCGATGAAACTGAGCCTTCGGTGAAACATTTTTGGGACTCATCATGGCCAAGATCTGCTCGATGTCACCCATATGTGCCATGTCACTAGCCACTGGATTGCAACATGTCTATCACCTGTCCTTGGTCTTATATTCTCAGTTCTGCCATGTCATCAGTCACCAAGTCATGGCGATAATCTAGTGTGCATCTTTTCATTGCAACATAGTGATAGCCGTTAGATCTCTATGATCACCGTTGATCTTTCCTAAGCTTGGTCTCTCTTTAGTCTCTTCTCGCCAGCTGGTCACAAAATTAAGATGCCTTCAGATGTGTGCGCACTGGGTCCACCAGGCAACAAGCTGCCTCTTCTTGCCAAAAGCCTATAAGCTTTGACACTATAGTTATATGTGACCTTATATTATAATATGATAAACTCCCTCCGCACGGCCAATGTGGGATAAAAGGTCTTCCTGTCTGGTGACTAAAAACCACTTGGAAACTCTAAGGCCTTTTAAAACCCTCTTTGGCACCCAAGTAAAACTTTACATAGGCTGACTACATTTTTCTCTAAGTTTCTTTTGGCCTTAAGGTTTTAATAGCCACACAATTTCATCTACAATGGAGCATAGATGTTTCTTTGATCTACAACATAGATTTTTCTGTGATCTACACCATGCTGAGCTCAACCCTTGTGGGAGCCACATTTTAACCCACATGTTGTCTTACTTTCTTGTATCTGCACATGAAACAAACAAGTTAGAAAAAAAAGTGTATTTCTTCTTGGTTCATGATTTGGACCTTTTCAAAATGAATGCAAGGCTTCATTAGGGCACTAAATTTGGCATTGTACAAAATTTTGGTAACAAGAACATACACATTATGCTCATAATTTGACAAAACACCTTCATACATTGTGTCTTCATTGTTTGTTGTGTTTCCTTGCCATATGACATTCAACGCCAAGATCTGGTCACTCTTAATAATTTAAAAATTTGGACAGACTTTGCATAATTTGCTAGAAACACATTTGTGTCAGATTACAAGACGTATTTGATCTTTGTGGCCACATCTGTGTTTTCTCCTAGCACGTATTTGAGACTTAGAATCACATCTGTGTAGGATAGCATCATGTATTTGAATTTGGTCATCAAACTTGAAAAAAATTGTTAAAGAGTGGAAATTGCATTTGTGTTGAATTAAATCATGTTTGCATTTTTAAACCGCGTCTATGCAGTTAGAATCATGTATTTGTATAAGATTAAGAATTTGAATTGTTAACAATGAAAAACACTTCTATGAACTTGGAAACTATGTCTAAGTGCATTATTTCTGTGTCTATAAAATCATGATGTGTTTGTATTTTGAGATCAAAGAGCTTCTAAGGAAACTTCCCCTAGGGCTTCATTTTTAGTCAACCAGTCGTTATCATGACTTTGTCACACATTTGCAATCATTTTCAATCATCATTTGCAAGTCTCTCATACACACTTTTCCAATAAGAGTCAAAATTTTATTTAGTGGTCCATATATTATCTTGCAAACATACTACATTATCTCACTAAGTGGTTCCCATATCAAATTTATCATATTGGGTACTATTTGGCTCTCTTTAGTTAAGGTCAACATACCTCATCAAGAGATCTATCATCTCTTTGGAAGCCACACCATTCTATAGATCATTACATACATCTTGGACATTGCAAGACAACACTAGATTCTCATTCCATTTCATTATTTCCTTTTGGTCTCCCATAGTCTTCACATTTTATTTCATCTTTCATTTTAGCCAAGGTTTAGTTCATGGTTGAAATTCATTCACAAAAGTCTAGAAGAGAAGTCGAAGAAGCTCTAAGATCTCTCAACATGAGTACCTATGAGTTTGAAGGAGATGAATTTAACAACCCATTTGAGAATCACAATAATCTACTAGACAATGATAATGACAATGATAATAATGACAATCAAAATGCATCCATCACTTATGTAGACATTTAAGATATTATTTTGGATCCAAAATTAAATAGAATGGTGGAAGAAATTATGAGAAGAGATAGACAATACTTCCTACAAGTATTTTCACAATGGAGCAAGATTGCCCCATGATTTTGATGTGTCGCAAATTTTAAAGGATGATCCTTATCAAATGTATAAAGCTAATGCAAATCCTAGAGGACATAATGGTGGTAATAGAAGAGAACATCTCATTCCTAAGTCATCCTCCTTTTTTCAAAAACTAGAAGTCACCAACACTCATGCTCATGCCAATTTTGCTAGAAACACACATGAACAACCCCATAGTCACCCTTTTTCATGGCAAAGGAATGCTAATACACTACCCATGCTCAAGGAAACACACAAGATCATGACACAAGAAGACCCTGTGTAAGATTTGGGGGAACCAATACTCAAGATCATACTTATATTACCCCTTATCCTCATGGTCATGACATATACAATCATCCTAGGCCTAGTTCTCCTCATTATAATGTCATAATAGGTGGACCATACATTAGCTAAAATTATGTTCCCCCTCTATATGAGCATATTTATGACAAGTATCACCCATACATGCATTATATCCCTCCTCCACCTGGTGGCTCAGGCAGGGGAATGACTCCAATAGAGAAGACACCACCCATAATTGACTTGCAACAAAAAATCAAGGATTTGCAAAAATAAATGGTAGATATGCATGCACCAAAACAAGATTACTAAATGAAAGACATATGTCCTTATCCATTTGATAGAAGCATACCAATGCCTCCTTTTCCTCCACATTTTTTGACACCAAAATTTGACAAATATAGAGGCAATGGAGATCCTAAGGCACATATAAGAGAGTTTTCACGACTTTTATAGAAGTGGCAAGAGGAAACATATTTGATGAGACTGTTTCCACAAAGCTTAGGTGGACGAGCCATGGAATGGTTTTTAAAACTTCTACTTGGGATCAAGTCATGGGGTGAACTAGTGGATGCTTTTATACAACACTTCTCATACAATATTAAAATGAACGTATCAGTGACCACTTTGTGCAATACTAAATGAAAAAAATGGAGAATCCTTTGCATAATTCTTACAGTGATGGAGAAGTCTTTCTAGTCGATGCTCTTGTGATATTCCACAAAAACAAATGGTCATAATGTTTACTCAAAATGTCAAAAAGGATATTGGATATGAACTAAGGAAAGCTTGTTTGTCTACTTTCAAAGAACTCATTGAAAAGGGATTGGCAGTTGAGAAAGTCCTTATTGAACAAGGCACCACTAAGCTATTCAAGGACAATAAAGATGACTAAAATGGGAAAGAAAAACCCCACTTTTGGAACAAGAACAAAAGCACTATTAACGATGGGGTAGTGGATGCACACATGATAAAACCAAAGTTAACTTTCCCCGATGCAAGTTCATCCAATAACAATAATCAAGTGAATGCTCAAAGGCCATCAAAGCCTCCAAGAAAATACACTCCATTGGGAGAGCCAATTGAGATGACATTTAAGAAATTGGTTGCAAACAATCTTATAACAATACCAGACAATCCACCATCAGAACCAAAAGTAAAACCTGCATGGTGGAATGATGATGAGTTTTGTGAATATCACAAGAGCAAAGGGCATAAGACTATCAACTGTCATATATTGAAGAACATTATACAAGATCTTATTGACAAGGGCGACATGGAAGTTGATGGTCACACTTCCAATGAGGAACATGTGATTTTTAAGGAATCATTCCCAAAGCATGACAAGGGAAAATCTTCTAAGATAGATAAAAATGCCAATTATACTACTACAAAATATGATAACACATTCAATCATATTTCAATAGATAATCATGTATCTACCATTATTATCAAGGACAAAGCTCCTAAAGGTTCTGCCCAAAGGAGTAAAGTTGTTTAAAAAGGCATTGGATTACCATCTTCATCATCTAATAACAACAACCCCGAATGCAATGTTACAACTTGAAGGGGTAAGGTTACCTTGCAAGGTGTTCCATCCAAGACAACTTCATTATCTACTCAGAATGAGTACAACCTTGTCAACCAGTTAGGGAAGACACCCGCCCTTATCACTATTCTTGAGCTTTTGTGTATTTCACCTTCACATAAGACCATTTTTTACAAGGCATTGAGAGAAACCTCCATTCCCATTGATCTGAATGTGGACCGGTTTCAAGCCATGGTGGGATATCTTTCCACTCCACGTTGCCTTACACTCACAAAAGTTGATGACACATCTCCATGTCAACACACAATGCACCTCTTCATATTGAAGTCTTTCTCCATAATAACCACATTAAACAAGTCTTGATAGATGGAGAAGCAGGTCTAAACATTTGTACATTGAAAACCATTTTACTATTAGGATATTTTTTAACAAGCTACAGATTCAAGAAATAAGATCACGATAAAAGAGTATGATGATGATGATGAACAACTAATACCCTAACTGGTACTCAGAGGGGGGGTGAATCAGTACAGACAAAAACTTTCTCAACACTTTATCATATTAAAACAATGCTGGCAGGTTGTCTTCACCATTGAACTTAACATGGGTATACCGGTTAAACACAGATACTTCGGACAATATTTGACAAATCTCAAATCTTGATGACTACTTATTGATATAATCAAGCATGAGTTGTATCAAAAATACCATAATCATTTAGCACTGCATGCATAACTAACTTAATCAACATCTACTCAATCATCACATGAAAACTCACAACCCATAACACACAAATTTTTTCATGTGGAAACCCAAATGGGAAAAACCACAGTGGGGATGAATACCCACAAGCTTGTTTTGAATTCTTTCAAAGCCCGCTCTGTTAGGAGCCTAGTCTGGTTAAAGACTTTACAATAAGGTTCTGTTAGGAACCGATCCTATTAGAGATCACCCGGTTAAGGGATGGCTATAAACCCTGTGAAAGGTTACCTCGCTAGACAATTTAAAGAACTTAATGAACTTGAGTCACCTGGTTAGAGGATTTACAACAAGCCTGTTAAAGCTACCCGGTCAAGGGATTTTCCTTCTATTGAAATGGTTAGAATTCAATAGGTAAAGCTTTGATCTGATAACATCACTACTTGCTAAGGCAGATCCTTTTTAGCTCCTCTCCTCCACAATCACACTCTACAAATTCCACAGTCTGGTTTGGCAAGTATCTCAACATACGAACAAAAACACATCATTTTCCAACAACCTACAATAACAAACATCATCAACCTTATAGACAACAATTAGGTCAGTAGCATAAACCCTAAACCCTAAACATTTTAGTTTTACAATTACAAGTGGTCCAATCCTGACCGTTAGATCCATTGCATAAAATGAAGCGATCTAAAACAGATCTTAAGTCATTTTGCATCATCCATTCTTCACTGCATCTGGAAATCAGTAACCCATCATGCGCACTTCATACACCGCTCAGAACATCGCGCATTCCCGAGGTAGACATTCAAATGCATTCGATCTTCATTCTCACAAGCACACAGCTGACATGGCACCATGATCTCATCCTTATCTCTTAACTAACTCATCACAAAATGTCATCGGTTGCATCGCATAGGCCAAACCGGAAACCCTAGAGCTAAACAGGGAGTACCAACCGGTAGTCACACTTAGTGAACCCCGACATCGATCCACTCCATCCCGGTTGACCATAACCACTTCCAATCTTCATACCGGTTCACCTATTGACATCAATGACAACTTACATTGTAACCACTTTATCATATGCCAACAATCTCCCCCTTTGGCATTGATGGCAATACTTAGTGTATCATTGCTTAGTAACATCCGGTTTAGTTTCAAACGATCACTACCACCACCATTTGGATTGGTTAGTGTGTACATGCTCAATATCTTCTCCCCAAACAATATATCTTCTTCATCAGATATCTTCTCCCCAAACAATATATCTTCTTCATCAGATATCTTCTCCCCCTTTGACAACAATGCCAAAGTGAAGGCACAAGCTTCCAAGCTCTACTATGTTGCTCCTCTTGTGGAGTAGCATCCTTCAACACATCAATCCTATAAGATCTGACATAGTAGTACCTGACTGATGTGTAGCACACAACTTTAGTTTACTTCATGAAGGGGCAGAACCCCTAATTCACCTCTCAAATAGGTAAATGGAGTCTTCGGTAAGGGCTTAGTGAATATGTCTGCTAGTTGCTTCTTACTAGAAACATGTGCTAATACAACCTCTTTATTCTGAACCTTTTCTCTCAAGAAATGATACTTGAGTTCAATGCGCTTTGTCCTAGCATGCAATACCGGATTTTTGGAATTATTGATTGCACTAGTATTAACATAGAAAATTCTCACGAGTTCAAATATAGGCACTTTGAAGCCATTCAGTTAATGCTTCATCCAGATTGCCTGAGTGCAGTTCATAAAAGATACCACATACTCTTCTTCAACTGTAGACTGGGAAATACAACTCTGCTTCTTGCTCATCCATGAGACTAGTCTTTCACCAAGAAAGAACACTCCACCAGTTGTGCTCTTCTGGTCGTCCACATTACCTACCTAATCTGCATCAGTAAACACTTTGAGACCAAAGTCACCATCGTATGGATAACACAATTGATAATCAACTGTCCCTTTCAGGTATCTAAGAATCCTCTTTACTGCTACCAAGTGGGATTCTCTTGGACTCTTCTGAAAATAGGCTACTATGCCCACTGCATGAGCAATATCTGGTCTATTGTGCACCACATAGTGCAACTTACCGATCATCAATCGGTACTCCTTCTCATCTACCAACACTATATCATCCTCCTTTGTCAGTTTGCAGCCGATCACCATCAGTGTCCCAACCAATTTTCTCTCCTCCATGCCAAAGGTCTTCAATACCTCTTTGATATACTTGGACTAGGTAATGAAGATACCCTCCTTCATCTGTTGAATATGTAGACCAATGAAGAACTTTATCTCTCCAATCAATGACATCTCAAACTCTTTCTTCATTTCATTTGTGAATGCATGGCTCATTTCATCATCTCCTCCAAAGATT